>NC_141025.1:3080000-3140000 GCF_052040795.2 Danio rerio | reverse complement strand
TTTAATGTAGTATGAAGCATATAAAGTGTAGTATGAGGCATATTTAATGTAGTATGAAGCATATTTAGTGTATTTAGGGAATTTAGTGCAGTATGCAGTATACAGTGTAGTATGAAGCATGTTGTGTAGTATGAAGTGTATGTAATGCAGTTTGCATAAGTATAAGTATGCATTGTTTGCAATGCAGTATGTAGTATGTAATGCTGCATGCAGTGTGTGGTATTTAGTCTGTGTAGTGTAAAATGCTGTATTTAGTGTAGTATGGAGAATGTAGTGTTTGTAGAGTAGTACAGTGTATGTAATATAGTGCTGTTTGTAGTGTACATGTAGTATGCAGAATGTAGTGTAGTATGAAGCATGTAGTGTAGTATGAAGTGTATGCAGTGTATGTAATGCAGTATGTAGTGTATGTAATGCAGCATGCGGTGTATAGTGTCTAGTATGTAGTTTAAGTAGTGTAGTATGTAGGTTGTGTAGTATGCAGTATGTAGTGTAGAATGCAGTGTGTAATGTAGTATGGAGAATGTACTGTTTGTATAGTAGTACAGTGTATGTAATGTAGTGCAGTATGCAGTGTTTGTAATGTAGTATGGAGAATGTACTGTTTGTTGAGTAGTACTGTGTATGTAATGTGCACTACAGTGTATGTAGTATAGTATGCAGTATGTAGTGTAGTATGAAGCATATTTAATGTAGTGTGAAGCATATGTAGTGTAGTATAAAGCATATTTATTGCAGTATAAAAGGAAGTATGCAATGCAGTATGTAGTATATATAATGCAGCATGCAGTGTATTGTATGTAGTATGTAGTGCATGTAATGCAGCATGCGGTGTATAGTGTCTAGTATGTAGTTTAAGTAGTGTAGTATGTAGGTTGTGTAGTATGCAGTATGTAGTGTAGAATGCAGTGTGTAATGTAGTATGGAGAATGTACTGTTTGTATAGTAGTACAGTGTATGTAATGTAGTGCAGTATGCGGTGTTTGTAATGTAGTATGGAGAATGTACTGTTTGTTGAATAGTACTGTGTATGTAATGTGCACTACAGTGTATGTAGTATAGTATGCAGTATGTAGTGTAGTATGAAGCATATTTAATGTAGTGTGAAGCATATGTAGTGTAGTATAAAGCATATTTATTGCAGTATATAAGGACGTATGCAATGCAGTATGTAGTATATATAATGCAGCATGCAGTGTATTGTATGTAGTTTATGTAGTGTAGTATGCAGTGTTTGTAATGCAGTATGGAGAGTGTAGTGTTTGTGAAGTAGTTCAGTGTGTGTAATGTAGTTTGTAGTGCAGTATGCAGTGTTTGTAGTGTAGTATGAAGCATGTAGTGTAGTATGAAGTGTATGCAGTGTATGTAAGGCAGTATATAAGGAAGTATGCAATACAGTATGTAGTATATGTAATGCAGCATGTGGTGTGTTGTACAGTATGTAGTTTATGTAGTGTAGTATGCAGTGTTTGTAATGTAGTATGGAGAATGTAGTGTTTGTAAAGTAGTTCAGTGTGTGTAATGTAGTTTGTAGTGCAGTATGCAGTGTTTGTAGTGTAGTATGAAGCATGTAGTGTAGTATAAAGTGTATGCAGTGTATGTAAGGCAGTATATAAAGAAGTATGCAATGCAGTATGTAGTATATATAATGCAGCATGCGGTGTATTGTATGTAGTTTATGTAGTGTAGTATGCAGTGTTTGTAGTGTAGTATGGAGAGTGTAGTGTTTGTAAAGTAGTTCAGTGTGTGTAATGTAGTTTGTAGTGCAGTATGCAGTGTTTGTAGTGTAGTATGAAGCATGTAGTGTAGTATGAAGTGTATGCAATGTATGTAAGGCAGTATATAAGGAAGTATGCAATGCAGTATGTAGTATATATAATGCAGCATGCGGTGTGTTGTATGTAGTTTATGTAGTGTAGTATGCAGTGTTGGTAATGTAGTATGGAGAGTGTAGTGTTTGTGAAGTAGTTCAGTGTGTGTAATGTAGTTTGTAGTGCAGTATGCAGTGTTTGTAGTGCAGTATGAAGCATGTAGTGTAGTATGAAGTGTATGCAGTGTATGTAAGGCAGTATATAAGGAAGTATGCAATGCAGTATGTAGTATATATAATGCAGCATGCGGTGTGTTGTATGTAGTTTATGTAGTGTAGTATGCAGTGTTGGTAATGTAGTATGGAGAGTGTAGTGTTTGTAAAGTAGTTCAGTGTGTGTAATGTAGTGCAGTATGCAGTGTTTGTAGTGTAGTATGAAGCATTTAGTGTAGTATGCAGTGTATGTAAGGCAGTATGCAGTGTATACAATGGAGTATGCAGTGTGCTAGTGTTTGTGTGTAAGCGTGTGTTCTCTCTGTCCTCATCAGACTCGTCTCTGACGGGATGTCCTGCTCCAGACTCCAGCGCCGCCGCACAAAAGCTGCTGATTCTGGACGCTCGCTCCTATACTGCAGCCGTGGCCAACCGCGCCAAAGGAGGCGGCTGCGAGTGTGAAGGTCAGTGCTGGACAACACTACATCGGGGCACCAAATAAACATTTGGTGCTTCTTAATACCCAGGGTGTCCGTGGGGTCTTAAAATGTCTTAAAGTGCGTTTTCAGATTTCACTTTTAGGGCACAACCAAGGGCAACCAAGTTTATTTGTTTCCTAAATGACATCCACAGATGAATTGTTCAGCAGTAAACTAGCAATGTGAGCTAACAACATCGATATGGTTAGTTTTGATGTCTTCTATAGTTTAAAATGTTTAGTGAGTACAGCCCCAGATGAGTATGCTGGACTTCAGTGTGTGTGTGTGTGCGCTGAAGTCTGCTGATGTGTGTTTTTGCAGAGTATTATCCCAACTGTGAGGTGATGTTCATGGGCATGGCCAACATCCACTCCATCAGGAACAGCTTTCAGTCGCTCAGAGCCGTCTGCAGTCAGATCCCAGATCCTGGAAAGTGAGTGCCAATCCTTCATTATTTATCATGCTTGCTTTATCATGCAAGTCTAAAAACCACCAAATAAACATTGAAATAATGCATTGAGAAAATGTCCATAAGAAAATTGCAGCAAAAATCAAAATACATTATGTTAATATAGAGTTAAAGTCAGAATTATAAGCCCCCCTGAATTATTATGCTGCGTTCACACCAGATGCGGAAGGCACGTCAAGCGCAAGTGATTTACATGTTAAGTCAATGCAAACGCACAAATAGACATCCTGCGGCGCGATATGCGCGAATGGCGCGGCGCGAATAACGAGAATTGCGCAGTGCGTATGGTGCGAATGTGGTGGCGCGAATTGAGCGTTTTGCGCGTTTCGCGCGAATCACTCGCGTTCGAAAATCTGAACTTCAGCGGACATTCGCGCCGCGTTAACCAATCAGGAGCTTGCTCTTGTGGGGGCGTGATTGTGATGTATCGCCTATTGTCGGTGTCCCAGAGGAAATCCCCCAGCAGACACCGACAAGAAGTTCATCAAACTGGGCTGGGCTCAGTCAGAAGCACCGCTGAAAACCTCCATCAGCCAGGTTCAGTTTCTGGAGGAGTTTATGAGCTTAAAGAGCTGGATGCACATCTGAAAGGATGTAGTGGACTCAGACAGGAACCTAAACGTATCGACGCTGTTTATCATCCTTCATAAAGCACATAAACACTGTTATTTTCTTCATTAAATCCATGTTAGCCATTTAGCTATGAAGCTAGAGTCACGGGGCAGACAGAAGCCCTGCCCATCACGCGAATCCGCGTCTGTTCTGAAGTGAATTTGACGCGCGAATGAAGCGAGTAACCTCAAATGTTCACGCGACTATTCACGCCCGAATAGCGCGATTTATCCGCGCATTCCGCGTCTGGTGTGAACACAGCATTAGCCTCACTTTTTATTTTTCCCACAATTTCTGTTTAACGGAGAGCAGATTTCTTCAACACATTTCTAATCATAATAGTTTTAATAACTCATCTCTAATAACTGATTTATTTTATCTTTGTCATGATGACAGTAAATAATATTAGACTATTCTTCAAGACACTTCTATACAGCTTAAAGTGACATTAATAGGCTTAACTAGGTTAATTAGGGTAAAGTTGGGGTAATTAGGCAAGTTATTGTATAGCGATGGTTTGTTCTGTAGACAGTCGAAAAAAAATTGCTGAAAGGGGCTAATAATATTGACCTTAAAATGGTGTTTAAAAAATTAAAACTGCTTTTATTCTAGCCGAAATAAAACAAATAAGACTTTCTCCAGAAGACAAAATATTATCAGACATACTGTGAACATTTCCTTGCTCTGTTAAACATCATTTAGAAAATATTTAAAAAATAAAAATTAAAATTAAAGGAGGGCGAGTAATTCTGACTTTAACTCTATCTAATATGTGTTTTTCTTCCAGTTGGCTGTCGGCTCTGGAGAGCACCCGCTGGCTGCAGCATCTGTCTGTCATGCTGAAAGCTGCCAGTCTGGTGTGCTCGGCGCTGGAGCGGGACGGCCGGCCTGTGCTGGTCCACTGTTCAGACGGATGGGACAGAACACCTCAGATTGTGGCCCTCGCTAAGATCCTTCTGGACCCCTTCTACAGAACCATAGAGGTAAAAATAAACTCATCTGATTTCGAGGAAATGCATGAAAATAAAGTCGACATTTATATTTATTTTGTTATAGAGCAGGGGTGTCAAACTCAATTCCTGGAGGGCCGAAGCCCTGCACAGTTTAGTTCCAACCCTGCTCCAACACACTTACCTGTAGCTTTCAAACAAGCCTGAAGGACTCAATTAGCTTGATCAGGTGTGTTTAATTAGGGTTGGAACTAAACTGTGCAGAGCTGCGGCCCTTTTGGAACTGAGTTTGACACCTGTGTTATAGACCTTCGAAAAACAAACATAGCTTAAGGGGACTTACAATATTGACCTTAATTTTTATGTTAAAAAAAAAAAAAAAAAAAAAAATTTAAAAACAAATAGGACTTTCTCCAGCAGAAAAAGTATTACAGCAAATACTGTGAAAAATTCCAGAATCTGTTAAACGTCATTGGGAAATATCTGAAAAAGAAAATGACAGTATTTGACAGCTTTGTGACCTATGTGTGTGTTTGTGTGTGTGTGCGTGTTTAGGGTTTTCAGGTTCTGGTGGAGACGGAGTGGCTGGATTTCGGTCATAAGTTTGCGGACCGCTGTGGTCATCAGGAGAACGGGGATGATGTGAGTGAGCAGTGTCCGGTGTTTCTGCAGTGGCTGGACTGTGTTCATCAGCTCCTCAAGCAGTTCCCCTGCCTCTTCGAGTTCAACGAGGCCTTTCTGGTGCGTTAAATACACCGATTCCTGCTAAAACTCTGCTTTTAACTCCAGAAATGGTGATATTATGAGTCAAGTTTTGCTTTATTGTGATTCTGCTGCATGTGTGGACATACAGTGGAAGGACATGTCATGTTTCGCAGGACTACGGTGCTAGATAAATAAATGTAAACAAAAATATGAACACAACACTGCTATTTTATAGGGGTGTCCAAATTAATTGTTTCTTCGGTGCACCGTGATGCAGGTATCGGTTCAATAACAATAGCGAGGGAGGCGAGCGGGATTTGAAACGCTCCAACTACTTAACACAGAAACTAAGAAAACACAATTTTACTGTGTGTGTGTTTGCAGAATCCGTCTTTCACTGACACTTACAGCAGAAGTTCCTATTTTACTGCTACTGAGAAAATGAAAGTAAACTCCATTTTGAGTTCAAGTTGCTTTATTGGCATGACATTCAGGACAGTATTGCCAAAGCACTTCAAATATGAAATATATTAAAACTAGGGGTGTCAAAATTAATTGTTTCTTCAGTGCACCGCGATGCAGACGCGGACAATTCGGTATCGATTCAGTAATAATCATAACCGGTTATTATATACTGACGTCATTTATCTCCTACGCGCTCTGTTGCGAGGGAGGTGAGCGCCGTTATTTACAACACTCAGCCAACTCAGGGCCGGCCCGTGGCATAGGCACCATAGGCAAATTCTAAGAGAGCTGTATATCCAGTGGGGCGCCAGAAATGAGCGCAGTTCAGTTGGTTTTGTTTTTTGATTTTCCTGACACACTTTCAGTTATAGACGGCAATAATTCAAAAACCTCTTACCCTAAAAAGATCTGAAGTGTGTTTCCTACAGAAAGACAAAGCTGGTTATGTTTCACAGCTGTCTTTCTTTTTTTCGCTCGACATTACGAGCACTGCTCCGTTTAAGCCCTCGTAGTCTGCGTTTACTTTAGCCGGCAGAGCTCGCGCTGAGAGGAGCTCTCTGTAAGGGACCATTGGAAAAGTGCTAATTTTTTTCGTTTTTCTGCTCCGCTCAGCTCGAGCTCTCCTGTTGCAAGGGCTTAAGTGTGTTTGTTTGTTTGTTTGTGTGTGTGTGTGTGTGTGTGTGTGTGTGTGTGTGTGTGTGTGTGTGTGTTTGTTTGGTGCTGTCTATGTTTGTGAATGTGTTTGAATGAGAGACAGTGTGGTGCTGTGTGTCTGTGTGTTTATACAGCTTGTTATAGCCTCCCCCCCTAAAATATAACACTATATATGGAAAGCATTGTCAATGCACCGAGATATCGAATTGAACCGAATCGATGGCATGATAATCGTAACCGAACCGTGAGACCAGTATAGGTTCACACCTCTAATTAAAACCATTGAAAAAATAATAATAATACAGATAAAATATATTGATAAAAAAACAATACATTTGATAAATATAGCAATAATAATAATAAAAAGTTTAAAATTATTTCTTAAAAAATTTATTAATAAATAAAACTATTATTTTATTTCTCTCTCTCACTCGCTCACTGTGGACATTTGATCTGCTGCTGTGACTTTTCCTCTCCTCTCGGCTGTTACAGGGAAACTTCTGCCTATAGGTCTGCAGCGGGACCCGACCAGATTTCTTGCGGCGCGGGAATAAATTTCCGAATAAAGCACGGGAGTGGTCCGTAACTCTAGTGTAATTTAAACGGGAGCGGGCGGTTTAACAATATCGCTCCCGAGCGAGCAAACATGCGTGTGTGTGTTTGCGTGTGAATGAGAGAGAGTGTGATGCTGTGTGTCGCTTGCTTGTTGCTGTGTGTCTATGTGTATGTGTGTTTATACAGACAGCTTGCAATAGCCCATCAAATAAAAAATATAAATATATATTTTAAATATAAAAACTGTGTATGGAAAGCATCGTCGATGCACTGAGATATCGAATTGAACCGAATTGATGGCATGTAACCGAACCGTGAGACCAGTGTAGGTTCACACCTTTTCTATTTTTTTATATATTTGAAGGGACATGTCTTAGGCCCCGTTTACACTAGTGCGTTTTAGTTTTAAAATGGTGTTTTAGATCAAAAACCATCCGCGTCCACACTAGTGTTTCACCTAGCGTTTCTGAACATCTCTCCGTCCACACTACGCAACCAAAAACGTATATCCCGTGACCATTCGGCACTCTGGGCATGCGCGTTCTAGTATAAACAGGAAGCATGCGTCTCGCTCGGCATTTGGTTATTGTTAGTCAACAAACGCCGGTTGAACAATGAACGCGATGGCAAAGAAAGCAAGAGAGGTATTTTTGTGGACAGACGACGAGGTCGAGTTGTTACTAAACGTATCAAATGAATAACTGCACAATGGCGCCTAAAACAGACAATAGAGCAAACAACGCTCCCATTTCTGTGTCCATGTTGTTGTTTACAGTGAAGGCTGGTCTGCTGTCTTGCGGTAGCGTTAAAGCCATGTGTTATAGTCATGTGATAGAGGCTTGACGAATAAGAGAAGGATACGCAATGACACAAAAGCCCCAATCAGGTAGCGAATCTCGGCAGCCCCGCCTCCGGCAGCGTTTTAGAATAAAAACGGCCTCTCCATCATTTTCAGAACGCTTTGTTTTCGGCGCTCGAAAACGCCGGCGTAGTGTGGACTGATGGCGTAACCCTAGCAAAACTTATGCGTTTTTAAAACAAAAATGCATTAGTGTAAACGGGGCCTATAAATGTGTCCTCTGGAGGAATTTTACTGTAACTAAAAGAACTTTTATGACTTTTTTTAATCAGTGTTGTTGTTGTTGTTTGTATATTTTTGTATATTTACACTGTTATGATTGTAAATTATAAATTGAATATTTAGTACAAGTGTTGCCATGAATATAGCCAATGCTTCTGGCATTAAAACATTAAATAAATAAATAAATGAATAAATAACTAAGCAAACTTCACATTGGGTAAACTTTGCAATTGATTCACAAATTACATGCATTTTAAACTGTAGTGCCTATACTCCCTACTTGACATTAAGAATCCTGAGATGTGACTACTGTGGTGAAACAATATAGTCTTCAGTTTTAAAAATTCATATTAATATATATTTTAAATGTGTGCGTGAGAACTTTCTGTAGTGCATTTAGTGATTATGGCAGTGATCTCAGATTAATTTATTCTAATTAAAAATTAAGAAACTCAATTTATATATATATATATATATATATATATATATATATATATATATATATATATATATATATATATATATATATATATATATATATTTATTTATTTATTTATTTATTTATTTATTTTATTTTTTTATAGTTGAAGTGTGAATTATTACCCCCCCCCCCCCCCTTATATATATATTACCCCATTTTTTGTTTGATAGAGATTTTCTAAAATTTCTCCACATAATTGATTTAATAACTCATTTCTAATAACTGATTTCTTTTCTTTTTTCCATGATGACAGTGATAGAAATATGACAGTAAATAATATTAGACTAGATATTCTTCAAGACACTATTATTCAGCTTTAAGTGACATGTAAAGGCTTCACTAGGGTAATTAGGGTAAAGTTAGGGTAATTAGGCAAGTCATTGTATAACAGTGGTTTATTCTGGAGACAATCGAAAACTAATATTGCTGAAGGGGGCTACTAATATTGAGCTTAAAATGGGTTTAAAACAATTAAAACTGCATTTATTCTAGCCAAAATAAAACAAATAAGACTTTCTCTAGAAGAAAAATTAATATAGGAAATACTGTGAAAAACTGTGGTTGTGCACTGATTATCAAAGTGTGTATTGTGTATGTGTGTGTACAGGTGAAGCTGGTCCAGCACACATACTCGTGTCTGTACGGCACGTTTCTGTGTAATAACGGTAAAGAGCGCGAGACCCGTAACGTCTACAAGAGGACCTGCTCTATCTGGTCTCTTCTGCGCACTGGAAACAAGAACTTCCAGAACTTCCTCTATATTCCCTGTCATGACATGGTGAGAGCACACTCTCTCTCACACACACTCTCACACACACACACACACACACACACACACTTGCCCTATTCAGATTGTAATTGATTCTCATGGGGCAAACAAATCTTCACAGCTTCTCTGTGATTAAACATAAGTGGTGGGAAAAGGACTGAGTGTGTGCGTGTGTGTGTGCGTGCATGTTCTCCAGCTGATGTGTGTTATTATATATACTGAGTGTTGAGTATTGTGTGTGTGTGTCTGCAGGTCATCCAGCAGCTGTGTATTATATACTGAATGTTGTGTGTGTGTGCAGGTCCTTCAGACGGTGTGTTATATAGGGAATGTTAAGTATTTTGTGTGTGTGTGTGTGTGTGTGTGTGTGTTTGTTTGTGTGTGTGTTTGTGTGCATGTGTGCGTGCGCGCAGGTCTTTCAGATTGGTGTTATATAGGCAATGTTAAGTATTTTGTGTGTGTGTGTTTGTGTGCGCGTGTGTGTGCAGGTCCTTCAGACGGTGTGTTATATAGGGAATGTTAAGTATTTTGTGTGTGTGTGTGTGTGTGTGTGTGTGCGCGTGTGTGCGTGTGTGCAGGTCCTTCAGACGGTGTGTTATATAGGGAATGTTAAGTATTTTGTGCGTGTGTGTGTGCGCGCGCGCGCGTGTGTGTGTACGTAGGTCCTTCAGACGGTGTGTTATATAGGGAATGTTAAGTATTTTGTGCGTGTGTGTGTGCGCGCGCGCGCGTGTGTGTGTACGTAGGTCCTTCAGACGGTGTGTTATATAGGGAATGTTAAGTATTTTGTGTGCGTGCGCGCAGGTTTTCCAGCCGGTGTGTGTTATATACTGATTATTGTGTGTGTTTGTAGGTCCTCCAGCCGGTGTGTCACACTCGTGCTCTTCAGCTGTGGACTGCAGTGTATCTGCCCTCATCATCGCCCTGCACTGCAGCTGAAGACGCCGTGGAGGTTTACCTGAGCCCAGGTGCTGGAGACCGAGAAGAATTCAGCTCTCGCTCCCTCGACAGGTCAGCACACACACACACAAAACCATTTCACTGTGTGAGTAAAATGAACAGCGCTTTATAGTTTTGGCTGGAGTTGAACAGTATTGTGGTACAGAAATGGAATAATCAAGGGTTGGTTATTTAATTGGTTCAAAGGGGTTTAAATCAAGTGTGCCGCAAGCCTGCGTTTGAGTGAAGGTCTCGGCCGTTAGATCGCCCCCTGGGGGTTGGCTGCAGTATAAGTCATAAAGCCCGCCTCCTCCGTGTTAATGAAGGAGACTTGAGCCCAAATAAAAAAAAATATTACACTTGCAATAAAATGTCCCGAAAGATAGTTCTGGTCGTTTAAGGCACTGGTTATTGTGCTGAAATAGGTGCAGATCTTCATTTTTGTAAACAGTTTGTTTTTAGCAGTAATTTAATGCTGGGCATGTCATCGTGATTGACAGCTGTGATTGACAGTTTCTCAAAGCAGCGCGTCTGAGCTTCGGCAGGAGACTGAAGTGTTCTTATTCGATTTCTGTGTTATTTTACCATGATAAAATGAGTTCAGCAGTAAACTACGGTTTCTGACACACATGATCCTGGTGGAACACTGTTTATTCGCTAAGGTCAGGGCTTTTTTCGGGCTTTATTAGTTTGCTGATACACGCCTAACCACCCAGATAGCAAAACACACTCGGGCCAGTTCCGGCTAGATTCTCGCCTGCCGGAGACTTACCCCTCAGAGCTCAGACTGACTACCTCTGCTGGACCTACTCCAGATGCCTGGACTCACTGCCCAATTCCAGCCCGAGTCAATCGAGCCAGATGCGGCGGCCGAGCGAGCCGGCGCTGCCGCATGCGAGCCGGAATCAGCCCGCGACGCCGCGAAGGCCCGAAGCTGGCGCGATTGAATATATAAAACCCTCATATTTGTTAACGTTATTACATCCATCTGTGTTGATATGACAACAAACGCATGCTGAGAAGTTCGGGGGGCGTGGTTGATTTTACATAAAGCGTTTGATTGGAAGCTCGACTCCGCTCATTTTCGCGGCTCCTCCTCTGGCTCCATCAGACAGTCCTTCTGCGCATGTCAAGGCTCCAATTTCAGCAGTCTTTTGCGACAGTTTGTGCCCGTCAAGCAGGCGTTTTGCCCGTTCAATGGGAAAAGGGGCTGTCGCGTCGTCCATATTTTTTACAGTCATTGGTTTAAATCTACTTAAAAATTTGGCCACAGGCCTCAAAATAATAATAAACAAAATCTTTCACACTATTAAATAAGGGTTAAACTGTGCAATCTATTCATGTGTTAAATATAATCCCAACTCGAGATTGCAGATCCTGTGATGTGACTTCTGCAGATTCCCCCATTGCAGTATTGATGCTGAAATCATATATTGTGCAGCCCTCATAGGGAGCTGATTGAGACGTAGCCTAAATCTTTATCTGGCCTCTTTCCAGAGAGCTTCCCTGAAAACCATCTATGATGCTGCTCCAGCTCCACAAGCAGATTCCAGTAAACAGACTGCAGGACTCTCTCCAGCTCATAATTCAGTTTTATTGACATCTTCAGTCATTATTTGTAATAAATAATTATGGATACAGTAACAAGGGTTTTAGAAAACCTCACAAAACCATTTGCAATAGTTGTCATAGTATTTTAATATGTATTTCCTTAAATAAACATGATTTACATTTTTTGAAGGGCCACGAAACCCCTCAGCACAGTTGTAGGGGAGAAAGACAGTGACTGTGTTTACATGAACATCAGTAATCAAATAATTTGCCAAATTATTCATTTGTGGACTTTAACTGCAGTTTGGCTCTTTCACTTTCATTCAGGAACATTTCATGCATGCCCCCTGTGACAAACCAGATAATGCATATGAGGAACTGCTGGAAGAGTGTAGTTTTAATGGAGTGTTTGATACCACACAGTGAACAGGAGAAAAAAACTCTCTGCATTTCTCTGTAACTTAGATGCACTCGGTAGGTAGCGTCAGAAAGCCGTGTGTGTATAGACTATCCTGTCACAAAATGCGGCGAAAATCCTACATGTCGGTAATAGTTTGATTGCGGTGTTTGCATGTTTACACTCAGAGAGCAGCATTTACAGCAGATCTTTCAGTCTATAATAATGTAGTGATATTAACATACTGTAAACTGAGTAACAAAATCATTTTGACTAAGGATATGTTTAAACACTGAAAGAGTACTGCTGACCATATGAACTAACTTTATCTCTGAATAAACAAACAAAGACCACTGATCTTTGATTACCAAATCTGTAGAGACAGGACAATCAACACCAACTGGAGCCGGGTCTTTATCAAAAGGAGACGAGCGGCAAATACAGATTTCACCATTTCCAGATGAGAAAAGCTCTCGGGTAAAAATTGTTCTGTACAAACGTCATGTGCACTGTATTCCACACTTGAGTCCTGCTGCGCTCTCATAGCAAAGAAATGAAAACAAAACCTTCATTGTAGCACATTTATAAACACAACTCTGATGACCCGTCTCTCCAAACAGTTCTTCTACTTCCATTTTTTTTGGCAAAACAACATGTAATATATATGTAAATGATATTTTTATCTTTTAGTGTGGAGCTAACACAAACCCGACTCACCCACAGCAGTTCTCCCTAACTCTGCTGCAGTCTATACTCTGTGTGCAATAGCGCCACCGGCAAACTAGCAGGAACTGCACTCCCATTAAAGCAGGATTTAATAATGAGCTATTAACATATTATATATTTATTTCGTTACATATATATGTGTCCTAATAGTGTTTTTAGCAGCATGGAACACGTGCACATGAGACAGTCACGGTAAACTCAAATGCTGAATCAAAACTTTTAAAAATCCTGAATCAATATTGGAGTTAGTTTTGCACGCTGAAGGAATGAAGACACCATGGCTTATGTATTTCTGTTAGACAGGTCATGTGCTGGTTTAAAACTCTTTAAGTCACCCAGAGCTGATGTAGATTGGGTTGTTTTGCAAATGGGTTATATGCACAGAAGTGTTGTTCAGCCACTGAAATCTCCCGGTGAAAGATTGATGTGACTATTTTTAGTTTTATAAGGTCCTTTTACAGCATTGATCATTTACATTTATATTTAGTTTAACAACAAAACATCAGTAAATACCACTATTCCGCCTAGCCTGCTTTACTGAGCTGAAGATGCTTTTATATCCACATCCCATCGGTTCATTTTTGAACACTGACAGTCTGTGATGCGCTCCCTATACTGTTTACCACTACTCTGAATATCCGCTCTGAAATAGCATGTAAGTATAGCTTAGTAATAGGTGTAATTCCTGCACGCCGCCGGCCAAACACTGACTACATTTCCAACTGGCGAATGACATGAACTAGTGGGTTGTCTGCCGTCATGTCTTAGTGCATGTGTTCGTGATTTCAGGAGGCGCAGCTTTGAAACAGTCCCTCCCTGCCGTTCAAAGATAATATGCTAAGCGGTTAGCGTTTTGGCAGATCACCTACTGCCAGGGGCGGATTGGCCATCTGGCAAACGCCAGAAGAGCCGGGCCATTTTTTAAATGTGGGCCGGTCAGTTTTTTTTTTTTTTTTTTTTTCTTCTTTTTTTTAATATGGATAGTTTTTGCATGCAGGCAGCTTTTATCTCCTGCAAGATGTATAATAGTGATAATAATAATAATAATTAATAATAATAATAGTAAATGTTAAGCATTTGGTCAAATTGGCGATGGCCAAATGGTTTCAAGAGGGGCGACCCAATCAGAGGTTACGTGGACGTAATCAAAATCCAGCAAGAATGTCAAACAAACAGCTAATTGTCAGAGATGGACAGATTGTGTGGGTGTGTAAGTGTGATGCACATTCACAGGTTACTCCTATAATAAGTAATAGCAGGCAAACTGCATAAACAGACAGCACATGGACTCTACAAGATTCACATTATTATTTTACAGAAATTATTTTTTATTTAGTTTTTATAAATTTGTTTTAAACGGGTTGTTTTTGTTTGTCACATACATTAAATGTTTAAATATCTATTAAATATGCTACTGCTTATATTATTTCACCATCTGTACACCAGTATAAGTAGTGAATGTGCGTGTCTGTGGGTGGGGCTGTGTCGGTGTGGTAATGTGGGCTGGTATGGCTGCAGTGCCAGGGCTGAATGTTTGTCTCAGTCCACCCCTGCCTTACGTATCTTTAATTTATTAATCAAAACATCTAATTTTTTTAAATACCATTGTTTTACTTCGTCTGGTGATATTTGTAAAGTTTTTTTTAAGAAAGGAATAAATTGCGTAAAGCAGTTTGCTTTAAATGACAAATATTTTCCTTTAAAATAATAATTATATATAATAATAATTATATATATATATATATATATATATATATATATATATATATATATATATATATATATATTGTTCAGATGCAAAAAATCCATAAATTCCGCTTGATAATTTCTTGTAAAATTATAATTTTTCTTCAACTCTTGCTCAGGTTTACTTTTATGGTGACAAATAAGTTCTGTTCATTGCCTTTAAAGTGAAATAACTGAACATATGGAGGCTGAAAAAATGCTAATTTTAGGAGAAAATTGCAGACGGCATTTCAAGGTTTTCCATCTGAACTCTTCATATTGTAATTATTATTATTATTATTTATTTTATTTCAACATTCAACCTTTATAGAGACATTGGTTAATGCTTTTATTTGCTAAAAGAGATTCAATTAACTCAAATTACTGATTATAATATATTTGAGCTTAAAACTAATCTGTATTTAAGGTAATAAATCACTTTAGTAAATACTTATCTCTCTTAAATCTCTCAGTAAACACAAGTCTTAACCATTGTCTGTGGAGTGACAGGTTGTGTGTTGAAATGCTGCCCTCTTGTGGAGATCTGATCACATTACAAACAATCACTGATATCAAATCTTGCTTGCTTTTCCCTCAGGCTCCCAAAAACACGCTCGATGGACAACCTGCTGTCTGCGTGTGAGAATGGTGTGACCCTGACCCGTACCTCCAGTGACCCCAACCTGAACAAGCACTGCCCGGAGGGACGGCCCTCGCTGGAGCCCAACCCACCCCTGATTCTGGCTCCAGACGCCGGAGCCCTTAGAGAAGAGCTGGAGAATCACCAGAGTTTACCATCTGAACAGCTGGAGGATGACCAGGGGGTGGAGCCATGTTTGACAACCCAGCCCCTCCCATCAATACCCCGACCATTAGCAATAGAACAAGCCCCTCCTCCTTTGATTTCAAACCAATCACCGCCTCAGATCACACACAGTCCCCTCCCCCCTTCAGACGTGCACGTCAGAACTGCAGAAATCACTTCCACGGCTTCTCTATGTAATGGATTTGCACATGTAGAAAACACTAGAGAGTCATCATCAGACTCCGTCGAGACTCTCACAGAGCAAAGTGTGTGTGTTGAAGTGAAAAAGCCGGATGAAGTGCGTAACGGCGCGCTGGTTTTGCTGAGAGAGCGTCCTCATGCGGTGGAGTACGCTAAAACTGCACGGCGTCTGATTTCTACCAGTCCGCTGCCGGATCTCTCTCTACTGGGCTCTCAGTGGGACAGTGTGCAGGGAATGGTGCAGTCCGCCTGTGGGGGCGCTATTCAGCATGGGAGCTATCATGGACGCCGGCTAGCTAACAAACTCCTGCGTGCACAGGTAGGCTTATGATAGTTTCAGATTTTCTGGTTGAGATTATTTATGGAGTCAGATCAGTCTCAAAAGTAATACATTTACAAAATAAAATTCATACACAATTCACATTCACAAAATTCAATTAGTAAATTCAGAACACAATTCGTAAATACACAAATCCAATGTGTTAATTCAAACTATTTATAAATACACAAAGCACAATTTGTAAAATTCAAAACACAATTCATTACTATATAGCACGATTCATAAATTCAAAACACGATTCCTAAATTTACATTCAATTCGTAAATTCAAAACAATGTTTTAAATACATAAAACACGATTCATAAATTCAAAGGATGATTCGTAAATACACAAATCCAATAAGTAAATTCAAAACCATTTAAAAATACACAAAGCACAATTCGTAGATTCTTACTATTAACAATTGTATAAATATGCAAATCCAATTCGCAAATTTAAAACTTTTTAAAAATACAACACAATGTAAAAAATTCAAAACACACTTCATTAATACACAAAGCATGATTCGTAAATTCATACCACAATGTGTAAATACACAAATCCAATTCGTAAATTCAATCCAATTCATGAACACACGAAACACGATTTGTAAATACACAAATCCAATTCGTAAATTCAATCCAATTCATGAACACACAAAACACGATTCGTAAATACACAAATCCAGTTCGTAAATTCAATCCAATTCATTAATACACAAAACACGATTCGTAAATACACAAAGCATAATTCGTAGAACAATTACATATGTTGACAAATCCAATTCTTAAATTCAAAGTAAAATTCGTAAATGCGCAAATTCAATTCCTTAATTCAAAATACAATTCGTAAATTCAAAATCCAATTCGCAAATCCAATTCTTAAATTCAAAGCAATTCATTAATACACAAAACACGATTCATAAATACACAAATCCAATTTGTAAATTCAAAACTATTTAAAAATACACTAAGCACAATTCATAGATTCATAGAACAATTACATAAGTTGGCAAATCCAATTCCTAAATTTAAAATAAAATTTGTAACTGCGCAAATCCAATTCCCAAATTCAAACTATAATTCGTAAAGGCACAAATCCAATTCCTAAATTCAAAATACAATTCGTAAATACGCAAATTAAATTCCTAAATTCAAAGCAATTCATTAAATCACAAAACATTATTCGTAAATACACAAATCCAATTTGTAAATTTTAAACAATTTAAATTCGTAAATTCGCACAATTCGTAGATTTCGTTGAACAATTACATAAGTATGTAAATCCAATTCTTAAATTCAAAACACAATTCGTAAATGTGCAAATCCAAAGTTGAGAAACAATCTCTAAGTACAGAGGCAAGATTCTGTGCTAAAAGCTAATTTGTACTATTCTTATAAGTCTTGAGAAGATTTCTAAAATGTTTAAACAGACAGCAGGGCGAATGAGTTTTACTTCAACAGTACAGTATTGTGCATGTTTACTATTATTGATATATTGAATATCTGCATATGTATAATCACAGGCTGGCAGCAGTGTTGGTGGTGGGCCGTGTTGCCATCGGGACCCTCTGCGTGCTCCTGGAAGTCCCATTCAATCAGGCTGGTTCTCAGCAGTGAAGAGCTCTGGCTATGCCGCTCTCTGCTCTTCCTCTTTAGGTCCGTCTCTGCGCCAGCTCCTGCCGTCCCACTCCTGCCCGTCTGCGGGGTCTTCAGCATATCTGGACGACGATGGGCTGCCGGTGGCTCTGGACGCGGTGCAGCAGCGGCTCAGGCAGATCGAGGCAAGCTATAAGCAGGAGGTAGAGGTCCTGAGGCGGCAGGTTCGACAGCTGCAGCTCAAACTGGAGAGCAAACAGTTCTGCACGCCGCCCTCGGAGCCCGATGTGGACTACGAGGACGATATTGTAAGTTTATACACACACACACACACATTTCTCATTGGAGCTGTGTAGGACTGGGCAGTGTTATTATTATACAATCCCTAATCAGAAAAGGCTGGGACAGTACGGAAAAACACAGTTGCAATGTTGGATCTTGCAACACACTTCAAAAAGAGTTGTGTCAGTAAAGCATTTACCGCTTTGTAATGTTGCCGTTCCGTTTCACAACACTTAAAAGACTTTTAGGGACTGAAGACACCAAGTGAGGAAGTGTTTGAGGTGTCAGTTTGTCCCATTCCTCCTGCTAACAAGTCTTAAGGTGGGCAACAGTACGTGGTCTTCATTGTCGCAGTTTAAGCTTCAAAATGCACCACACATTCTCTATTGGAGACAGGTCAGGACTGCAGACAGGCCAGTCCTCTACCTGTATCCTCTTCCCCCGCAGCAGGACTCTGTAATGTGTGCAGAATGTGGTTTATCATTGTCGTGTTGAAATATGCACGAGCGTCCCTGGAAAAGAAGGCAGCATAGTGTGCTCCAACATCTCTCTGTGCATTTCAGCATTAATGGAGCATCACAGAAGAACAAGTTACCTTTGCCAGAGCACTGACACAACCCCATACCATGACAGACCCTGGCTTTTGGACTTGTTGCTGGTCTGCAAGATCCTTTTCATATTTGGCCGGAGCACACAGCGTCCATTTCTCCCAAAAAACACCTCAAATGCTGAATCATCTGAGCACAGTACTCGTTTCCAGTGTGTGATGGCCCATCCCACAACTTCTGGACACTGTTAACATAGGGCTTCCTTTTGGCTCAGTACAGTTTTCACTGGCATTTGTGGATGTAACTATGTATTGTGGCACTTGACAATGGTTTGTCGCAGTAGTCCTGAGTCCATGTGGTGAGTATGGCTTATAGATGAATGAGGATTCCTGATGCAGCGCCCCCTGAGGGCTTGGAGATCACAGTTGTTCAGCTTAGGCTTGCACTCTTGTCCTCTACAGACTGAAACTCCTCCAGATTCCTTCAATCTTTTAATGATGTTCTGCACCGCCGAAAGTGAAATGTCCGAATGTCTTCCTCTCTTTCTCTGAGGAACACTGTGTTTAAACATTTCAATTATTTTCTACTGTATTTGGTGGCAAACTGCCGATCCTCGGCCCATCTTTGCTCCTAAACGACTAGACCTTTCTTGGATGCTGCGTTTGTACTAAACCATAATCACCTGCTGACATCACCTGCTTCACATTACATCATTATTTCACCATTTACCTGATTGCTGCCCCAAACTGCTCCTGTCACAACTTGTCTTTGCAGTGTGTTCATATTGTCTGCAGTGAAATATGAATCAAAGAAAATTCAGAAACCTCTACTGTCTTTTTTTATTTGAGTAATTTCCATTCTGTCCAAACTTTTTCTGATTTGGGCTTGTGTATATATATTGTTACTGCCTGGGTGTTTGTAGGATTTTAAATAGCCCTAAACTAGCAATGTGAGCTAACAAAATCAGTATGGTTAGCTTTGATTGTTTACATATGTACTTTAATAACAGCTGTACGTGTGTGTGTGTGTTTGTGTGTGTGTGTGTGTGTGTGTGTGTGTGTGTGTGTGTGTGTGTGTGTGTGTCTTAGACGTGTTTGCGCGAATCTGACGGCAGTGAGGATTCAGACTCTCTGTCCAGTCGCAGTGAGGATCGCTTCAGTGAGGGCAGCTGGGATCGAGTTGAGAGGAAAGACACAGAGGTCAGACATCTTCATCTGTTATCTCTCTGCTTTCTGTTTGACTGTCAGATTTAACTCAAGTGTGTGTGTGTGTGTCTTAGGTCACTCGGTGGGTCCCGGATCACATGGCTTCTCACTGCTTTAACTGTGACTGTGAGTTCTGGATCGCCAAACGCCGCCACCACTGCAGGTCAGAGCCCAAAACTCACAAACATTCATTCATTTCCCTTCTACTTAGTCCCTTGTTTATCAGGGGTCGCCACAGCGGAGTGAACCGCCAACTATTCCAGCATTAGTTTTACATAGCGGATGCCCTTCCAGCTGCAACCCAGTACTGGGAAATAAATTGTATTGTTAATTGTATTATTTATTTTACTGTTGTGTTTTGATGTGATTCTTGACTGTGAAATAACTCAAATCATTCAGTGGAGTGATACGGGGATGTGATTTGCTCTAAACCTGCCGGAACTACTTTAGCTGTGCATTTATCTGACAATAACACCTTAGAGCAGGGGTGTCAAACTCAATTCCTGGAGGGCCGCAGCTCTGCACAGTTTAGTTCCAACCCTGCTCCAACACACTTACCTGTAGCTTTCAAACAAGCCTGAAGGACTACAAGCTTAAAACCTGCAGGTAAGTGTGTTGGAGCAGGGTTGGGACTAAACTGTGCAGGGCTTCGGCCCTCCAGGAACAGAGTTTGACACAAACAAAATCAATCATTCAACAGCCCTGTAGTATAACTAAAGTCCCTTTAAGGCAAGGGTGTCCAAACTCAGTCCTGGAGGGCCGGTGTCCTGCTGAGTTTAGCTCCAACTTGCTTCAAATCACCTGCCTGGAAGTTTGTAGTATGTAGTAAGAGCTTGATTAGCTGCTTCAGGTGTGTTTGATTGGGGTTGGAGCTAAACTCTCCAGGACACCGGCCCTCCAGGACCGAGTGTGGACATCCTAGCTTTAAGGCAAGTCATTTCATTCTGTGGCCTTTTATAAAGGCCTCTCGTCAGTATGCTCAGGCATTCTGTCTGAATGGGGAAACATCAAATTCTCCAAAACTGTTTGTCAAGCTTGTTATTACATATTTGGAATCACCAATAATATTAAACAACATAACTTTAGTGTCTAAACATTAGAAACAAAACAAAATCTGCATTATTTCAGGGTGCCCGAGCTAATGTGTGTGCGCACTCGATCTACACATGTTCATCCTCTGGATAATGATCAGAAGAGCAGTGCGATCAGACAGAGTAATTCTCAACTTGATCTTGATGGTGAATCTCCTCCAGAAATGACAGCGACTCTTTGTTTACAAGTTCGTGCGGCAATTGTGTGGTGGCTGTCATGTGATGTACTTTTGACAGGACGGACTGTACCCCGTGGTCGTTTCACACAGATTACAAAACCGAAAAACTTTTGTTTTCAAGTGTAGTTGGATCATTTAAAAGTAGAGGTTTCAAGCTTTATGTGGATATATTTCTTATGTCTGTGAAGCAAGTATTCGCTGAGATTGCTGTGCGTTTGTTGTCATAAAAGCAAACGTCTGGTCTGAGCTTTCCCCCAGAGAAACATCAGTCTATAGCGATCGATGATTGGCTCCTGTACTAGTAGGCGGGGCTTCATTCACCATATTGACCATTACACTAGTCTTGTGTATTCTATAGACTTTGGTATAACTTAAATTAACAAACTAAACCTTAGTTTAAATTGTTTTATAAAATAAAATAAACCTAGAACTCAAGTAGCATAAGCATAAACCACCATGGAAGGAAATTCACTCTAAGGGTGTTTTCACACCTGCCTTATTTAGTTGTGTTGAATCGCACTAGAGTTTGTTTTCCCTCTTGGTACGGTTTGTTTGGGCAGGTGTGAACAAAGCAATTGTACTCCAGTGTGCACCAAAAGCAGACCAAAAAATCGTACCGAGACCTCTCCTTAAAGAGTTGGTCCCAGTACGTTTTTAAACGCCCCCTGGAGCGGTGGGCTTATGGTGGGAATATGATCTGAACTAAAACAGGTCCAACCGCAAAAAGTACTGCGCCTTTTGGACTACTCCAGCTGCTGTAGGCTGATGCGCTGTGCATCAAATCAAATCAAATCATAGTACAAACTATATAGTATACCATGAGCAGGGACACAGTCAGCAGCGCAGTCGTAGCTCCATAGTAAAAGCAACATTTTGTGTCTGCCGGTTTTGTTTACTTTCGGGAGTTCATTGGCATTTTCCCACACGTGAGTTCTGACCAATCGATAAGCAGTTTAGGAAATATGTTCAACAACATCTGGCCAATGAGAGATGTGGATTTTGTCTGTTGACTGCATTTTGGTTCTTTTCAACTGGTTCGGAACAAAGCCAGCAGTGTGGTGTGAAAACGACCCAAAGACGGCAGAAGATGCAGCAATGTATCTGTGTATTTCCTTTTAGAAGTTAATATTAAACTAAGAGTAGATGACATAACATACATTAGTTTAATGTGTGTGACAAGCGGATGGAGGAAGAAATAAACTGAAAACCAAATATTACTGCAATTATTTATTTCCCTTACATCCAATGAAACCAGTGAAAATATATTATACAGTGAAAGAGAAATATTTACAATGATTAAATGATGAATTACCTGGGGGGAGAGGAAGTAGTTGAATGTGCTTAAATCAAAGAAATAAATATAACAAAACTCAGTAACTGTTTTCACCAAACTAAACTAAATATGAAAAGAAAAGCATGAAAAGAAACATCTTCAACGCACCAAACGTCTTAACTAAACTGCTCTAACTAAAAACAAAACATACAGAAAACAGCACATTCTCCTGAACCTAGTGAACTAATACAAAATATCAATCTGAGTGCTGTATATGTATATCGCGCAACTTACTCCTACACCTCTCCGAGGCATCACTCAAACATGTCAGTTACTGGACAAGTTCACAAGCAAACACATTGCATTATTAAATCGCATACTTTAGACAAGAGCATTAAACAAGCAAAACACATTCTCTCAGACGAGCCCTCGCAAAAGAGACTGTCCTCACAGAGACCCACAGAAAGAGTAAGAGCGAGAACGAAAGAGACAGAGAGATCGCCATTGCAGTTTGGGCTCGGCTTTTAAACGCTACGCCAACCAGCGATTGGTGGCGCAAACCCAGCGTCAGCGGCCAACGTCATCAGCATGAAATGCGGATCCTCCAATGCCGTTCGTACCTGTAACACATGCATGAAATGACACACCCACATACAAACAAACGCACACACTTATCCAAAATACATTCTGCAAAGCGAACGTTACAGTATCATTTAGTGCCCTTGGTTCAGACCAAATGACCCAAACTACAGATGTGAAAGCACCCTAAAAGCTCTGCCAATGATGTGTGTTTTGGGAAGTTTGCAGCAGATGTCTCCAGCACACTGTAAAACATCTGAAATGTTTTGCTCGTTGTCAATTCTGCAGCAAATTGGATCATGGTTGAGTTTAATTTACATCTTTAGATGGAAACATTGACTGGTGTGTGTGTGTGTGTGTCCTGCAGGAACTGTGGGAATGTGTTTTGTAAAGACTGCTGCCACCTGAAGCTGCCCATTCCAGACCAGCAGCTGTACGACCCGGTTCTAGTCTGCAATACCTGCTACGACCTGCTGCTGGAGTCCCGAACGCGAGAGTTACGCTCGCAGCAGCTGAAAAAGGCCATCGCCACCGCCTCCAGCTGAGAGACCGATGCTCTCTACAGTCAAACACACCCAGAGCGGACGTCCCGCTGCACACCGGGAGCGTTTCTAACACACAGCGCTGCTCTGCTCGAGGACGTTCAGGTTCAGACGCCCAGAACAGCGTTTTCTTCTGCATCTGGAAATCAATATGCATCGTCACACCGCAGAGGAGGAAAACACGGGACAATCATCCAGAGGCTCACTATTTAAACCCAGAGAAGACTGCTGCTGCTGCTGCTGCTACAGTATTTAAAATGATTCTACTTTTGTATCCTTATGATTTTTCGTGCACTACAGAGAGAGGGGATCCGAGACCAAAACTGGAGAAATCTGCAGTTGTTTACTTGCTGTTTGTTTGTTTGTCTGCTGTTTGAGGCTTGAATGTACTGTTTGTTTGTTGATCGTGCAGTTTCTGAACAGATTTAAAGAGACGGTTCACACAAAAGTAAAAATCTAAATGTACTATTTACTTTCCGACAAGTTGATACGCAAAAGAAGATGTTTTGAAGAATGTTGGAATTTGGTGGTTTCCATAGTATTCCCCCCCCCACTATAGTAGGTAATGGGTTCCGATTTCAAACATTTTTGGCCATGATATTTTTTTATTTTGTTTGCACATATTGAAATTCAACATTTTACATGCATTTATTTACAACAATAACAAACACTGCAGGTACAAACTATACAAAGCAAAAGAATATAAGAGATATAGATATATTAGAAAAGAATATGTGTTAAAAACTCCAAAACAAAACAGCAACTAAATAAAAATGCTCCTGTTTTGTTTACTGTTAATCTCGTCAAAAGTGACTAATATAATAACATCATCTTTTGTGTTGAACTGATGAGACTCGAGCAGGTTTTTGATTGGGAATTGATGGCAGAATTTACATTTTAGTGTGAACTGTCCCTTTAAATAAACACTCCACTTATTTCTTTTTTTTTGCAAATACGCTTATTTTACAGCTCCTCTACAGTTAAACAGTGGATATTTACCATTGTTGAATCCATTCAGCCGATCTCCGGGTCTGGCGGGAGCACTTTTAGCTTAGCTTAGCATAGATCATTGAAACAGATTAGACCATTAGCATCTCATGGTCATTTTTCTACTGCGTGTGTTAAATCATGCATTTCATTATTGAAGTAGATTAGAGTGATTTTATTAGCGCTAAACTGGAGGATGGTAGTATTACACTTGCATAAGGCATTATGAATTATTGCAGACTCATCTGATGGATGGATTTAACCTCATAAAACCCGATGAAAATGGATAGAGGCCTTAAAATGATCAACATTATCAAACTTGATACTGATAACATTGGCTTCATACCTTCTGTTTACTGATCCGATGAAGGCTTTTTAGAGGTTTTCCTTGCCTCTTCTGAAGCTACATTATGCAGTAAGACTGAAAAGTTGTTCTTTTCTAGACTGTTATAATTCAGCCGATATCTGGGCTTGATGAGAGCACGATTAGCTTAGCTTAGCATAGATCATTGAATCGGATTAGACCATTAGCATCTCTTGATCATTTTCCTGGTTAAAGCTTGCCTCTTCTGAAGCTACATTGTGCATTAAGACTGACAGAAAATGAAAAGTTTTCTAGGTTGATATGACTAGGAACTATACTAATTGTGGCGTGATAATCATGGAACTTTTCTGCATTAAAATTGACTGCATGGTCGGCAGTAAAGTTCCTTTATTATTATGCCAGAATTAGTATAGTTCCTAGTCATAACAACCTAGAAAACAGCAACTTTTCATTTTTCTGTCAGTCTTAATGCACAATGTAGCTTCATAAGAGGCAAGCATTAACTGGGAAAATGATCAAGAGATGCTAATGGTCTAATTCGATTTAATGATCTATGCTAAGCTAAGCTAAAAGTGTTCGGGTCAAGCCCAGATATCGGCTGAATTATAAGAGTCTAGAAAAGAACAACTTTTCATTTTCTGTCAGTCTTCATGCATAATGTTGCTTCAGAAGAGGCAAGCTTTAACCAGGAAAATGATCAAGAGATGCTAATGGTCTAATCCGATTCAATGATCTATGCTAAGCTAAGCTAAAACTGCTCCCCCTTGACCCAAAGATCGGCTGAATGGATTGATCAATGGTGAAACTCCACTGTTTAACTCTAGAAACGTTGTGAAAATGAATAATAAAAGTGAAGTGTTCCCTTTTAAGCTGCTAGTTTGCTTCGTAAAGATCCTTATTTTTCCAGTCACTCTTTTTGAAACTGCGCTTTAAGCTTAACTGTGAAAATCCACTCTCTTGTTTGATTGTGAAATCAATGTTTTAAATGCCAAAATCCAACTCAGATTCCAACATATCAGAACTCGATAATAGGGAAATCACTCATCGCAGTTTGACGCAGATCAAGCTGATCATGTTTGCACCGTTAACCTGTCTGTTGTTGTGGTAACTATACTCATATTGCACTGCGCCGCCACAAAACTAGCGCTAGTTTCTTTTCTACGACTTCATCTGAACGCTCGTCGATCTCCAAAACCCAGACACAGGTCAACTACTGGCCATTTCATGCTTTTGTCTTCTGTGTCTGGTGAAAAACAAACAGCATCACCTCACATTTGTTCAAACTAAGAGTTCTGGTTTCTTTTCCGTCATGTGGTCTGTGTTTTCAGAGCCGGTGGATGATGGTGTGGTGTTTAACGCTGATCCTCTCAGCAGTGCCATGTGTTTTATTTTCTTACTGGTTTGTAACTTTAACATGTTTAATGGTACAATAGGTAGATGCTTAACAACAAACAACAACAGAAGAAGAGGAATGATGATGATGATAGAGGAGCTGATCTACACACACTGAGAAGCGTTTGGGTTTGGTCTGATGGATTATCGCTTGTTTTGTTTTTTCATGGTGTTAATGAAGGACACATTTTGAGTTGAAACATTAAAAAAATAATAAAAAAGGAACCCAGAAATGTGATGTATAGTTATCCGGTCTGTATAGTGGCTCAGATTTGTCACTTAGTGAATAATTGTTGTAAAGAAATGCACTGTACAAGTTCAATCCCATGGGTTAAATAAATCTTTATCAGCCGACTGAGTCCCATCTTTGGTTAAATGAGTTTGAGGTTTACATGTTTATTCCGATCATCTCCGTATGCGGAAAATTTGGATCCGAATTGAGCTGCAGATCCGTAGAAATATTTGAACTCCTGCAACTAGACCGGATGCAATGTATTCCAGTGTTGTGCAAGCAGGTCTGTGTGTGCGAGATGAGAAATAGGACTTTATTTGGTTATTTTTTTAATCAAAAGACGTCTATATTTAAAAAAAAAAAACATTTCTGTTCATAAATGCAAGTAATAAAAAAAAAATATATATATATATATATTTTTATGTCGTCTCCACATTCCCCCCAATATTTTAGCGGTCTGAGTTTCTAGTATTCCTTCAACCATGGCGAACACAGAAAATAATGGTTCCTGCTTTTGCACTATTTTGGACGCTGCGAGAACAGCTTGTCTCACATGGTGCACGTCAGAACTGAAAATTCTGTGCGACTGCCACAAGGGGGCGTATTCCGACAGTTATGTTCAAATGTTGTGTGCAGATGAAATGCGGCTTTAGGAGAGAACCCCAGACTTCCCTCTCCCAGCTCCTCTGGGGAGATCCTGAGGCGCTCAGAGGCTAGCCGAGAGACATCTAAGGGTGCTTTCACTACACTTACACTTACCTACACTTTTGTTTTGGAACATGTCTCGATTGCCCAGTTAGCGCGGTTCGTTTGGCATATGTGAACAGGGCAATCGCGCTCTGTTCCGCGCCAAAGTAATCGCTCCGAGATCACTTGAGTGAGGTGGTCTCGGCTCGATTGAAACAAACCCTGGAGCGGTTCGATTACAGTGAGAAAGCGATATGATCCGAGCGCGGTTATATCACAGTGTTCTATGGATATGTAATAGGCATACGGCTATATGAAGAGAGAATTATGAGAATGGCGGGAAGTTTCGCGAGTCTCCGGATGCCCGCAAACGAGTGATGATCTCCTGGTAATCTCGCGTCTCCCTCACGGTCCTCAAATAGGCTACGTCGCGCACCTTTCTCACCCCTCCCCACCGCATCTGTTTTCACACACATCGCGCGTGCACACCCTGTCAATCACCACCCAACCACCACCTCTCCTGACAGCTTAGCGGGACGCTGCAAATTAAACCCTGACACTCTGACCAATGTGAGGAGAGTTTACTCGCACGTGACTTGTTTTAGCTCTTTTGGTCCGATTAGAAACTTTGCAGTGTGAACGCGAATCGCTCCAAGAGCAAAGAGCAACAATGTAACATTTGTAATCTCTGTTTCGGAACAACTGAATCGATTCACAGGTGTGAAAGCAGCCTAATACTCCCTCCAGCGTGTGGGTCTTCCCCGAGGCCTCCTTCTGGTGGAACATGCCTGGAACTCCTCCTTAGGTATACTGTAGGCATCCGAAACAGATGTCCAAGCCACCTCAGCTGACTTCTCTCAATGTGGAGGAGCAGCAGCTCTACTCCGAGCTCCTCCCGAGTGACAGAGCTCATCATCACCTTGTCTAAGGGTCCACCCTGCGAAGGACACTCATTTTGGCTGCTTGTATCCGAGATCTTGTCCTTTCAGTCATGACCATAGGTGAGAGTAGGAACGTAGATTGACCGGTAAATCGAGAGCTTTGTCTTTCGACTCAGTTCCTTTACCACAATGGACCGCTACATCGACCGTATTACTGCTGCACCAATCCGCCTGTCAATCTCACACTCCATCCTTCCCTCACTCATGAACAAAGCCCTGAGATACTTAACTCCTCCGCCTGCGGGAAGGGCTTTCCTTTAACCTGGAGATTGCAAACCACCTTTTTCTGGTGGAGGATTAAATATAATAAACCATTTGACCTGCTACAGAAAATTGGGCTACACTTTAAGGTGATGTAGTTGTTGTGTAACGATTCACTAAGTAATATTAATTACCCATACTAACTGAGTTTAAGGTGAGTTAGATGCATCATTCATTGTAATTACTATAGTACGTTATGTAACTATAGGGCTGGGCGATATGGCAAAACTCAAATCATAAGCCATCTCATATCCTGATAATGTTATATACTCATGATATCATTTCATTCATTTTCTTGTCGGCTTAGTCACTTTATTAATCTGAGGTCGCCACAGCGGAATGAACCGCTAACTTATCCAGCCAGTTTTTTTACACACTACGGACAATTTAGCCTACCCAATTCACCTGTACTGCATGTCTTTGGACTGTGGGGGAAACCGGAGTACCCGGAGGAAACCCACGCAAAGGCAGGGAGAACATGCAAACTCCACACAGAAACGCCAACTCAGCCGAGGTTCGAACCAGCAACCTTTTTGCTGTGATGCGACTGCGCCACTGCCTCCCCCGATATCATTTCAGTAAATCCTAAATATAAAATAAAGAAACATCAAGCAAAGCACAACAGTACTATTTCATAATGCACATAGTATAGCAAACACGCGTCTAATAACTTTCACACATGTCTGTCCAAACAGCTTGAAAAGTAGATTTTTCACCAGGAGTGCCCTTTAAAACAAATAAACATCACCGAATCAAACAAACAAAGAGAAAAAGAAAAACAGACCTCTGTTCAAACACAAAAACGGGACTTATACACAAAAGACAGGGACTAGTTTATTACAAGAAGGTAACTAAACATCACAAACTAATACAAAACAACCACCAAACATAGTCAAATAATACACTTAAAATAATTAACCAATATATAAACAAAACTAGCAATTCAAATACTAATAATAAACAAACATATAGTAATAAACATTTAAACACCCCCCTCAGCCAATTTGCATGTTGGTTTGGTCGGGCGGAAGAAAATGTCAGCAAATGTTGCCGGCCGGTCCCTTAGAGCAGTCGGATCTGTGTTAGACTACAGTCTCTGAAGCAATGAGCCACGCCATCTTGGATCCCACAGGTAACTTTAACTCAAAGAAATAAATATCATCAAATCTTGTCAAAAGAACTAGAAAGTGTGCACTCCGAACCAGCAACTTATGACATGAAATAATTGAAATAAAAATGTGAAACTGAACCAAACGGTGTCTGTCACTATTGACTATAATCTGTAACAAATAAGAAATACCAAATTAACATTTATAAATGTGGCTGTGTGTGTGTATATACCATTGTATTAATGTGGGGACACAGCGTTGGCCATCACAATCTATAAGAACACTGAGAATATTATGATCGATCAGTAAAACAATTAGTATGTTCACATGGACACCCGTAATGCGATTTTAAAATGAGTAAGATTATACTCTGATTAAGAGTCTGCCATGTAAACAGCGATTTTGACACGGTGCATGAAGCGTTCCTGAATGAAAGTGAGGTGCCAAACTGCAGTTAACATCAAAAAATGAAAAATGAAACACCTGAAATTACAGTACATGAAACTCCGGAGGAAATGTGGATAGCGTGGCGACTCGATGATGTTAAACAAATTATGTGCTATAACGTGTAAAAGCGGATCATGAAAGGAACATTCAAAAAGCAGCTCATGTAAACACCTTAATCTTAATATTGTCTTATTCAAATTAAGGCAAAGATTTACATTAATGATGTCCGTGTAATTGTAGTTATTGACCGATGCACTTTGTATTCTGGTTTGAGTGAATGGTGCAAAATCATGTTGAAAGTGAAAGACTTGTCATGACATTATGGCCCATATTAAAAACAAGCTTTAGAGTCCTAGAAGCTGGATATCAACCCACAGTGACTTTCACCTAACATTAGCAAGTCAATAAGAGTGTACTGAGAAATGCAATGTCAAGAGTTCATTCTTGTCCATCAACTAAAAAAAAGCTAAATTGACAATAAGAAAAAATTAAAATGTATGCATGTTTTTTTTTTATTGACATATAATGCAAAGACTTCAGTTCACAAATGGCAAACTAAACTCATTCTGCTCAACGAATAATAAAAAAAATAAAGTAGATGTTTTTTTAAACAGCTGGAAACACTTTCATTACACAGACTACAGCTCTGATCTTCAATAAATGCTCAGAGAATAGAGATTTTTAGGTGCAGTTCATTTTCACACACACAGATATGAGAAACACAAAATTACTAAGATTTAAGATAACTAAAGACAGTCCTAAATGTCACTTAGTACTGCAAAATGATGATACAAATGCATATAGAGAACGAAACCTGCAAAAACAACAAATAAATATGCAAATAAATATATAAATGAGTTTAAAAAATGCATAAATTCCTGCATTAAACAATAAATAAATAAATGAGTAAATAAATCCACAAATTCCTGCTTAAATAAACAATAAGTATGCAAATAAATAAATGTGTAAATAAATGCATAAATACCTGCATAAAACAAAAAATAAATGCAGAAATAAAGAGTAAAATCCATAAAAACCTGCATAAAAAACCTGCATTCAACTTTATTGTCATTACACATGTACAAGTTGCATTGTACTTGTACATGTGTAATGACAATAAAGTTGAATCTAATTTAATCTAATAAAACAATAAATACGCAAATAAAGAGTAAATGAATCCATAAATTCCTGCATAAAACAAAAAAAAAAAAATATGCAAATAAATTACTAAATAAATCCATACATTTCTGCATAAAGTAATAAATAATGCATATGCAAATAAATAATATAAATAAATCCATAGATTTCTGAATAAATAAATAAATAATTAAATACGCAAATAAAGAGTAAATAAACAGAGTAAATATATCCATAAATACCAGAATAAAATAATAAATATATGCAAATAAAGAGTAAATAAATCCATAAATACCTGCATAAAACCATAAATAAATATGCAAATAAAGAGTAATTAAATCTATAAAAACCTGCATAAAATAATAAATATGCAAATAAAGAGTAAATAAAGCCATAAATACCTGCATAAAACAATAAACAAATACACAAATGAATAAAGTAAATAAAACCATAAATACCTGCATAAAACAGTAAATAAAAATGCAAATAAAGACTAAATAAATCCATAAATACCTGCATAAAACAATAAATAAATACGCAAATAAAGAGTAAATTAATCCATAAATAACTGCATAAAAAATAAACAAATACACAAATAAATAGAGTAAAGAAATCCATAAATACCTGCATAAAACAATAAATAAAAATGCAAATAAAGAGTAAATAAATCCATAAATACCAGCATAAAATATTAAACAAATACACAAATAAATAGAGTAAAGAAATCCATAAATACCTGCATAAAACAATAAATAAAGAGTAAATAAATCCATAAATACCTGCATAAAAAAATAAAAAAATACACAAATAAAGAGTAAATAAATCCATAAATACCTGCATAAAACAATAAATAAAAATGCAAATAAAGAGTAAATAAATCCATAAATACCAGCATAAAATAATAAATAAATACGCAAAATAAAGAGTAAATAAATCCATAAATAACTGCATAAAACAATAAATAAAGAGTAAATAAATCCATAAATACCTGCATAAAAAAATAAACAAATACACAAATAAATAGAGTAAAGAAATCCATAAATACCTGCATAAAACAATAAATAAAAATGCAAATAAAGAGTAAATAAATCCATAAATACCAGCATAAAATAATAAATAAATACGCAAAATAAAGAATAAATAAATCCATAAATAACTGCATAAAACAATAAATAAAGAGTAAATAAATCCATAAATACCTGCATAAAGCAATAAATACATATGCAAATAGAGTAAATATATCCATAAACAGCTGCATAAAACAATATGTAAATAAAGAGTAAATATAGCCATAAATACTTGCATAAAACAATAAATATGTAAATAAAGAGTAAATAAATCCATAAATACCAGCCTAAAATAATAAATAAATATGCAAATAAAGAGTAATTAAATCCATAAATACCTGCATAAAACAATAAATAAATATGCAAATAAATAGAGTAAATAAATCCATAAATACCTGCATTAAAAAATAAACGCGCAAATAGAGTAAATAAATCCATAAATACCTGCAAAAATTAATTAATAAATACGAAAATAAATAAGAGTTAATAATTCCATAAATACTTGCATAAAACAATAAATAAATGCACAAATAAAGAGTAAATAAATCCATAAATACCTGCATAAAACAACAAATAAATATGTGAATAGATTAAATAAATCCATAAATACCTGCATTAAAAAATAAACGCGCAAATAGAGTAAATAAATCCATAAAAACCTGGAAAAATTAATAAATAAATACGCAAATAAATAGAGTAATTCCATAAATACTTGCATAAAACAATAAATAAATGCGCAAATAAAGAGTAAATAAATCCATAAACACCTTCATAAAACAATAAATAAATATGCGAATAGATTAAATAAATCCATAAATACCTGCATAAAACAATAAATAAATACGCAAATAAATAGATTAATTAAATCCATAAATACTTGTATAAAACAATAAATAAATATGCAAATAAAGAGTAAATGAATCCATAAATACCTGCATAAAGCAATAAATAAATACGCAAATAAAGAGTAAATGAATCCACAAATTCCTGCATAAATAAATAAACAATAGTGCTGGCAGGTAAATAATTAAATCAATTACATGAATGTTGGGGGGGAAAAGGTATTTTGTAAAGCATTTTCTTTTTCCCCTAAAATTAAAATTATTGTTTAAAATTAAAATTAATTGTTGGGAATTTTAGTAATATATATATATATATATATATATATATATAAAACATAAGAACTTACCTTAAAATGAGGCAAAATCCCACAGACCCCTTTAACAGTGTTGAGGAAAACAACAAGCGACTTTAAACCATGAAAATGACACTTAAACATAGAAAAACAATCATATAGAAAAACAAATGTGACAGTTATATCAGCCGCCCAGAGGGAAACCAAACTGGACAAAAATGATTAAAACATGCAATTATCTACATTTGACTACACTGATACTGACTAGTTATTTACTTAGTGAAAGGTGAGGGCGATTGGAAATGTTTGTAGGCATTTGTCAGAGTCATTAAGCCAGGAAGAAGCTTTTGAACTATTCCCAATCAGCCAGGGGCGTAGCAGCAGTGGGGACAGAGGGATACGTCCCCCTCACTTTTAGAGACAGACCATTTAGAAACAGGTGTTTAATAATTATTTGAACTTAAACTTTTGGATCTCATACAGCTCCCATTTTCTGTGGGCCCTAAAAAGCCAGTTTTGTAAAAGAAAACATGTCAGACTTAACTACAAAACGTCATATATAATAAAATATTGAGACAGAAAGTATTGCGAGTGTGTGAAATTGTCTGTTTTTTCAAAAGGCCTGATGTTAAGATCATAAAGCAAACTGAATAAGAGCAGATTTTTGAAGTCGTGAAGATTTAATCCAAACAGAGTAGCTATTATCCTTCTGACCTCCAGAACACACATCAGCCGTTCAGAGGGAAACTGAACTGGACCCCGGCTTACAGTCACCCACCAATCGAAGCTTCACCACTGAACTCCACTGAAAAGTGAGAGATATTTGGGCAGGTATTGACCATGGAAAAAGTGACTGAGTGGGGGAACAGCATCAGCATCACCATCCAGACAGAGACTGGGCCCAAAATGAACAAACAGACCCGCTGAGGGTGTTCTGAGAGGTTTCTTTTAGCGTATTTTGATATGTCCTTGTAATATATATATATATCTATTTTTGTTGTTGTTATGTGTTTTAGATAACTACACTACCACTATGTTGAGGTAAAGTTTAGTTTTATATCCACATTCGGACTTTCCTCTTAATATTACAATATCAGGAAAGCATTATTGCAAATATATAAGTGTCAAATCATATTAGCAGCCAATGATTATCAAAGTACAGCATTGTTTACAGTCAATTTAACAGTGCTAATGTTGCTTTAAAGTCAAACTTGCATGCGATTTCACACCCAATATTCAAAGTAGCATGATAAACAATTAGGGAGCCTGTCACAAGTGGTCACTGAACAGATGTGCGAATATAACACCCAATTTACCTCAAATACTACTATTATTATACATTGTTTTTGGTAGTTTGCATTATTATTATCAATATTTATTAAGTTATTTGGTGGATGCCATTTTTTCCAATATAGGCTCTACCACAACCTCTTTTCAATTATATTTCCTCGATTTGTATTTATTTATTTACACAATAAAAGGGAAACGTGATTTGTCCTTATTACAGAATCCATTTTAGTTATTTCAGGTCTTTACGCATTTTTTTGGTTAAGAATATTTTGGAAGAACAACACAAACTGATTAAAACAGGCAATTGGCTATATTTTTGGCAACATTGATACTGACTGAACATTGAAAAGTGAGGGCAACCTTACTTTCATATAAGTTATATAGATGTTATAATAAACCTAGTCTTGTCAACATTTTGGAAACCGTTTTCTTTTTAATTGAGACATTGTTTAAAATGTTGCTTTTCAATGGGGGTGTATGAATATATAATATTTAACTCAATATTTTAATTCATTATGCCTAACAGTTATCCGCGCTGTTGTTCTATGGTCTATTAAAAATTTCATTCCAAAATGGCCGCCGCGTGACACTAGCGGCATCTAGCAGTTTCCTAAATAGCAACAGTGTCGACTCTTGGTGATTCTATGCTGTATGCTAAAGATTAAGAAATTGAATTCAATAATCCCTTTACAATTTTCATTTTAATCACAAATCACAGATTCCGTTTTAAATTCTAAAATGTATTTTTCAGCCTTCCATCATTAATAACATGTATACCTCGCTTTAAATCTATCAATTTCCTGTCAAGAGTGTTACAGCTAATTCAACTCTTACCTGATACACTTAATGCTTTATTTATCCGATTTTAGAACTTAGTTTGAAAAGCACACTTACTGGTTTCGTCGCAGGCTGTTTCTTTAATCCTCGTTTGGATCGAGGTTGTTATGAAAGAACTGCACCCTCCACCTTCGCGGTCACTGTCAAATGTTGTAAACAGGGAGCAGTGGAGATTTATACCTCCCGCTTCTGCCGGCCGATACCAACTGAAGGCAATATCACGGGGGAGGACAAATGTAGTAAAGCTTATTCGTTACTTGTTTTATTTACATCTATAATTGACAGTTAATTTTTATGTTTGTTATGCCATTTATATAAGAAATATGTATTAAAACTTTAATTTGCTTGGATAAAAATACCTGTTGGTATAAAATGTTCATTTGTGTTTCTCCCCTATGTCGCGTGCATTAGTAGTTAGGCTCAGCCTGCTTCGATGTGGTTTTGTTTATGATATCTGCATGTGATTTTTGGCTCTCAATATTTTCTAATGTTTTCTTGGTTAAAGCTAGGACGCTGACAAATAAGTCTTTCATTAATAACAAAATTAAAGAAACAATTTAGCATCTTATTTCATTATATTTATTCAAGAAAATCTCGAAAACATTTTAAATTGTTTATTAAGAAATGCAGTGTAAGATAGAAATTTGTTTATTTGATGTATTGTTTTATTCTGATATTGAGAACCTGAATTGTAACATATTTACGACATATTTTAAATAGTTTATGTTATTATGAAAATACCACATACATAATAAAAAGCGGGCTCAATGTAAACTAAACTTTTCTAATTTTATGAATGACTTCAAATTATAAGTCAATCTTTTAGAACAATCACAAAACAAAAAAGCACTGAAAACATGTAATGCTCTGAAAACATTTAATTTCATGTAAATGTCTATTTTTTTATACAGTTTTATCTTTCAGAAATTAATTTGAATGTGTAATACCTCGGGTTGCAGCTGGAAGGGCATCCACTGCGTAAAACAGTGGTTACCAAACTTGTTCCTGGAGGACCGGTGTCCTGCAGATTTTAGCTCCAACCCTAATCAAACACACCTGAATAAGTTAATCAAGCTCTTACTAGGTATACTTGAAACATCCAGGCAAGTGTGTTGAAGCAAGTTAGTGCTAAACCCTGCAGGGACACCGGCCCTCCTAGACCAGGATTGGTGACCCCTGGCGTAAAACATATACTGGTTAAGTTGGCGGTTCATTCCGCTGTGGTCAACTTATGTAAAGAAAGGGATTAAGCCGAAAAGAAAATGAATGAATGAATCTAATGCCTCTTTTTTCTTGTGGCATTGATTTAATTAATTGATTAATTAATTGATAGATGTGTATTTTCTTCTCTGGCCACTAGATGTCACTGTATCCACATTAGAGATAGTTTTGCTTTCAGCTGATCAACAGTTCATAAACATCACAGGGTTTCTGCAGGTTTCACCAAGTTTAAGACTTTTTAAGACATTTTTAAGATCATTCCTTTTTACGTTTTTACGCAGCGAATGCCCTTCCAGCTGCAACCCATCTTTGGGAAACACAAACACTCATTCACACACATTCATCCACTACGGACAATTTAGCCTATCCAATTCACCTGTACCGCATGTAATTTGGACTGTGGGGGAAACCGGAGCACCCGGAGGAAACCCATGGAACGCAGGGAGAACATGCAAACTCCACACAGAAACGCCAACTGAAAAAATACTCCTAGCAACCAGTAAGAAAACTGTGACTCGAAAGTGGCTACAATTGGAACCCCCTACAAAATCTGAATGGTTGGATATCATATCTAATGTTCAAAATATGGAGAGGATGACTTTTTCTTTAAAACTACAAATGGACAAATACCTGCAATATTGGGAGAAATGGATTGTACTTATGCCTTTACACAGTGTAATCTGATATATATATATATGTATCTGTTCATGTGACCTGTAAGGAAATATGTGACCTGTCAACCGTTCATTTAAGTTCTGGTGTTTTATTGTATTATTTACTTAATTTTTTTTTTTCCCCCCCTTGTTTTATTTTTATTTACTTATTTATTTATTTATTTATTTATTTATTTATTTATTTATTTATTTATTTTTCTTCTCTCCTTAAAAGTAATAAAAATAAAGTATAAAAAAAAAAAAAAACGCCAACTGAGCCGAGGATCAAACCAGCCACCCAGCAACCTTCTTGCAGTGAGGCGACAGCACTACTACCTACTGCGCCACTGCGTCGCCCATTTTTAAGATCATTATGAATCAAATTTTAGACTCATAGGTCTAGTTTCACAAACAGCGCTTAGAAAAATATATTACTGGTGTGTACCTGGAGACAAATCAATGACACTGATGTATTTTAAAGGGCACCTATGGTAAAAAATCTACTTTTCAAGCTGTTTGGACAGATCTGTGTGTTGGTATAGTGTATAGACCGTCATACTGGGATGATATGAACACACCCAGTCCTTTTTTTGCAATTTAACTACAAAAAAAAGGGTCGGCCAATTGGAGCTGTTTTCAAATCGATCGCACCATTACGTAGGTGTGCGATCCCCCCGCCCACCGAATTGATTGACAGCTGCGTGCATTAACATGTTCCGGTAGTCGCGTGTATATGTCAACAAGACCAGACAGACATACGCAAAGCAACCGGGAATAAAAGCTCTGTTCTGTTCACTAGGATCAGCAATCATCATCAAATGTGATTAAGAGTAAGTTACACATGTTTAAAGTGTTTTAAAACAGAGTATGTGTGTAATTAATTACAGCGATTTACTTCAGCTTTACTTCATCAGCACAGCCGCGTGTCAGAACAATTATAAAAGAAGACGCTTCAATCCCGGTTTGTGGAAGTTAAATCAGGTTTATTTTGTACATTAGCATAACAGATATCCACACAGTACTTGAGGTTAGCCTTAACTAAGCTAAGTGCGCTCTGTCTGTCTGCCTGTGTGTGTGTGTGTGTGTGTGTGTCATCTGTGGTGTGTGTGTGTGTGTGTGTGTGTGTGTGTGTGTGTGCGCGCGCACTTTGTAACGATATTGTGTGTGACTCATCAATGCAACTTCCCAATACTGATTAGTAAAGGTTAGTTCTTACTGTAGTATCTCACAAACGCTACGTGAGACCTTCTTCCTTTGTCTGTCTGTTGTCTGACGCAGCTGAGGGAGGAGGCATGTAGAAACAGTGGGCGGGAAAGAATCGTCTTAAAGGCGCAGTACAACAAAACCACCCCCTGCTGGAAATCAGTATTAGACAGCATCTTGTAAAAGGTATAATGAAAAATCTGATGGGTATTTTGATCTGAAACTTTATATAGACATTCTCGAGACGCAAAAGACTTATATTAAATCTGAAAAAAGGGGTAACCTAGGTGCCCTTTAAGACATCTCCCTGCAAGTTATTTTGAGTTGAGACAGCTCAAACATGCAATTTAATCTTGACTAGCCTTAAACCTGTTTTTTTTTAAAGGGCTAAATGCTAAGAAAATTTTTCAAATAGCCCAGATTATTTATTGTCCCTATCAAGAAATCGTATTATAATTTAATACATTTAATAATACAATAGTAAATTAATAAAAAAATATATATATTGTAGATATTTCTTAGCAAAATAACTTCAATATTATGTAAAAACCATCAAGCTCTACTTGTATCCATACACCTTTTTGCAACATAAACTTTTAAATGAAGTTGTAAAAAGTTTATTAATATAAATCTATGCACGACAATCTGTCCAGGTCAGTGTCCTCAGCAGTAAACACATAAAGCACTTTTAAACAAATGTTTTTGTAAGGAAAATAGTTAAACCATTATGGTCAATACAGTTAAAAATCACCTTCTTGAATTAAAAGTTTAAAGCTTTATTGAGATGGATTGTTGATGATTGTATGAGTTTTGGCCAGATTGGGTAGCAAATACATCAACAAAGGAAAATTAAGACTTGCTTAAAATAGATTTGCGACCCACAATACAATATTTCAGTAAATTTAAGACTTTTTATGGCCTAAAATGTAGATGTTGGGATTTAAAACATTTTAAGACTCTACGGAAACCCTGCATCATTTCTGATGTGGTTTATGGAGGAAGCAAGTTGTCACGATCTCTGGAGAATGATCGCTGGTTCTCTCACAATATCCACGGACTACACTTCCGCCTTCTCCTGGACTACATATTCATACATGCTCTCTGGTCACACTCGCACATACTCCCTCATCTAGACTGATTACATTCTCACCACCTTAGCCTTGTCAGAGATTGATTGCGCTCACTACTTAAGCCACTCATTCACCCATCCAGTTTGCCGAGTCTTGTTCGCTATCAGTGACATTACAACGCGTTTCTACTTGTCTTGTTTCCTGTGTTTAGACCTTAGCCTTGTTTATCAGTGTTCTCCTGTTTAGCCGCCTGCCTTACGACCTGTAGCCTGTTATACGATTACGATTCTGGACCGCCTGCATAGACCCGTTTGCACCTGTTTGATCATTGCTTGCCTGACGCTGAATAAACCTGCATTGTAGATCTTACCTTCTGTTGTGAGTGTAATTCCCCGGCGTTACACAAGTGTACAGTGATGCTCTCCATAAGTCTGTATTATAAGAATGTAAATTGGAGAGACCAACATTCTGTCCATTGATAGATATATTACAATATAAGAGACTCTCAAAGGGTCACATTGGCAGCAAAATTACAGTTTTTCTCAGTCGCTTTGGTGCGTTTCTCACAACACTATAGTGCAGTGGTTCTCAAACTGTGGTACATGTACCACTAGTGGTACGTGGGCCTCCTTCTTGTGGTACGCAGAGAAACACTAAATAACTAGAGCCTAAAGTTCATTGATAAACTTTGATGTTGGCTTGAGAAAGCAAACGTGACTGCGCTAGGACTTGGAATGGCAGTTGGCAGAAAGCATGGCGGCGGTTGCTAAGTGGTTGCTAGGCAGTTGCTAAAACAATTATGGCATTGTTAGGTAGTTGCTAAGCAGCTGCTAAATGGCAATGCTCGTGTACATCTTTGATCAAATGCTAAAACTTAGTAGGCATTTCTAGCATATGTTATTGCATTTAGATAATCATCCTTAGCATGTAGCTAATCGTTATTAGCACTTGGCTTCCATTATCATTGTTACCATGAATAGTACACAGGAAGTCCCATTTGCTAGAATGAGTCAAACAAGCCAATGCCCAGGTCCCTACGATGTTCTGATGTAGAGATATTGCTATTTTTAAATGGTTGCTAGCTTATACTGTTTTATTGCTATGGGGACATTTGACAGGTTAGTGATGATACATCAAAGCTTCTTGGCAATATGAGTGATCTTAATCAACCCCGATATCTCTATGACAGTCTTTATGAGTGTCAAAAACTGGACTTGAACATAATGTATTCCTGGTGTTGGGTTGCGGCTGGAAAGGCATTCGCAGTGTAAAACAAATGCTGGATAAGTTGGCGGTTCATTCCGTTGTGGCAACCCCTGATTAATAAAGGGACTAAGGGAATGAACATTATGTAAAAATGGCTTGCCGTATTTTTTTGAAAATACAATGCTTAATAAGTGTGAAACTGATAAATGCAAAAATGGCTTGCCATATCAGTAAAAAAATATGGAGTTTAAGTCAAAAATGGCTTGCCATATTTTAAGAAAAATAATGCTTAAAAATTATTTATTGGAAAACTATAAGTCTGATAAACCTTAAAGATATTGCAGCAAAATCTAACGCATCTAAATACAGATTTTGGCTACATTTGGGGCTTGTATATTTTTTTTTATATGCCCGGATTATAAAAATTTAATATTTAACATTTTTTATTAAAAAAACAATAAGTCGTATTGGCATGAGGAGATATAGCAACAATCTTGAATGAAGAAGGCACATTTTGACCACATTTGGGCCTTGTGGCATGAACGGCCTAGGAGAAGATACGTTTGTTTTCAAGGACAAAGTAGCATAACAGTATGTTGGCTTTCTAAAGCCAACATAATAAAAGAAAAAAAAAACATTTAACTTTTTGACTCGAACGATTACACTTATGTGATCAGCACCGGCTGTTCCCTGAAGCGTACGATCACATCAGTGTGCTTAGAATGTTTACTTTAGTTCATTGCATTATCAGATGCTAAAAATCAACCCGCTTTGCCACAGAGCCAGAGACAGAGGTACTGCAGCGCTTGCGGAGCAGATACGTGCTTTTGCAGACCAGTGCTGTTGTGTTGGAATTTCGGTTACTGTATGCTGCATCATTGGTACAATAATTATCACAAATGTGTTTTAAACAATGTGTGTTCATAGTTGTGTAAAATAATGCGTGTTTTCAATATAAGTTATTTGTTTTGTAAAGCAGCCTGGCTTTCTATTAATTTGTTACCTTAGATTTAGGCTAATTTATCTGGATGTGATTTAAATGTTGCAGAATAGCCTGTATTTATGAGGTCCAATTTTGCTAATACTATTTGCTAATACTTTAGATTTAAGTCCAACAGTATTTAAGTACAATATTTTTATTTTTACTTTAAGAACAGTAGCCTACTATTTTTATTGAACTTTTAAAAGCACATTTTAAACACTGACTTTTTATTGATTTATTTATTTTTCACCTATAAACACTGAACAGTTTTAATGGTCAAAATATTTATAATGGTTAAAGTGGCTTTAATAGGAATTAATCTGTCACATCAATATGGTGGTACTTGGAGAGACAGTTTTTTTCTGAGGTGGTACTTGATGAAAAAAGTTTGAGAACCACTGCTATAGTGCATTTTTGCACAACAGTTAATGCATTTCTCAAAACACTTAGTACAAACTGCAAAACCCAGATGATAACCTGCAAAAGCGCGTCACATGCTCAAAATGGAGAGTTCATTCCTCAAAAGCAAGTATTCAGGTCAATTAAAGTGTCAGTATCATCAAAATGAAAAGTCCTGGCACTATTGTTTATGAACAAGATAGTCAAATGGCTTTGTCATGTTTTCATTATGAGTTTACTCTCTACATTTTTTTCAATGCAAAAAAGTCTGATTTTGGTGACACGTCCTAAAAATGCTCAAGACAGCACTTTATATTTGCACAGCCATTTAAAAACTACAGTAAAGTTAGACATCACTGCATTTAGTGGGGTATCTGAGTACAAGACACTGAATATGTATGTTTCACATGTTTACTGCATCGGCCCTTTGCAATCCTAATTTAATCATTGTGCAAAAGAATAAACACACCCTTATTTACAACAAACATAAACTCCCTTTGGGTAGAGCTGAGCACAACTGTAAACAATATTGCAGAACATATTGGAACTGAACCAACATACATACACAGGTCTGTAAATCATTCATCAAATTGTTGAATTTTTAAGACATTTTCAGAAAAAAAAGATTTAAAGATTTTTATAAAAATTGCTCGACAGATTTTGACAACTAGTTCAACATTTGTGTATGTAAAGACTCGAGTACTGAAATGAGGTCAATTAGCTTTATATGGAATCACTAATCAGCATTTACAAGTTCAGTTAATTTTGACTCATATGACATAATAATGCTATACACAGCAGAGAGTTGTATGAAACCAATTGATGCATGTAAAAAAGCATCTGCAATTCGTTGGAATGAATGAGAAACTGCTATTATGATGTGCACAAATGACTAATTGTTTCGAGAAATGCATGAACTGTGGTGCACATGTAAATAGTGTTGTGAGAAATGCACCAAAGCCATTGAGAAAAACTGTAATTGATAGATGTGTATTTTCTTCTCTGGCCACTAGATGTCACAATATCCACATTAGAGATGGTTTTGCTTTCAGCTGATGAACAGTTCATAACCATCACAGGGTTTCTGCAGGTTTCACCAAGTTAAAGACATTTTTAAGACCATTGTGAATGACAATTTAGACTCATAAAGGCTGAAGGAATTTTTCAAATAGCCCAGATGGAAAAGATTTTGTATTTGCCCTATCAAAAAACTCATTATAATTTAATACATTTAATAATTTAATAATGCATGACTAATACCAAAACAAATGTAGATATTTCTTAGCAAGATATTTTAAATATTATGTAAAATCCACCAAGCTCTTCTTGTATCCATACAGTAGTTTTTTGCAACATAAACTTTCTTTAAAATAAAAATAAAAAAGTAAAAATGTTTTAAAAGTTTTTAAAAAGTATAATAATACAAATCTGTGCACACTAATCTGTCGGTGTCCTCAGCAATAAATACATGGATCACTTTTAAACAAATGCTGTTGTAAGGGAAATAATTAAACACTAATGATACAGTTAAAAATCACCTTTATGAATAAAATTTTATGAGATGGATTGTTGATGATCGTATGGGTTTTGGCCAGATTGGAATCAACAAAGAAATGTTATAACTTGTTTAAAAATAGATTTAAGACCCACAATACAATATTTCAGTAAATGTAAGACTTTTTATGGCCTAAAATGTAGATGTTAGGATTTAAAACATTTTAAGATACTATGGAAACCCTGCATCATTTCTGATGTGGTTTATGGAGGAAGCAAGTGTACAGTGATGCTCTCCATAAGTCAGTATTGTAAGAATGTAAATTGGAGAGACCAACACTCCGTCCATTGATAGATAGATTACTATAATATAGGAGCGGCTCTTAAAGAGCTGATCAGGGTCACATTGGCTGTGAAATGAGTTGATAAATGTGTATTTTCTTCTCTGGCCACTAGATGTCACAATATCCACATTAGAGATGGTTTTGCTTTCAGCTGATGAACAGTTCATAAACATCACAGGGTTTCTGCAGGTTTCACCAAGTTAAAGACATTTTTAAGACCATTGTGAATGACAATTTAGACTCATAAAGGCTGAAGGAATTCTTCAAATAGCCCAGATGGAAAAGATTTTGTATTTGCCCTATCAAAAAACTCATTATAATTTAATACATTTAATAATTTAATAATGCATGACTAATACCAAAACAAATGTAGATATTTCTTAGCAAGATATTTTAAATAGATATAGATATTTTATAATATTTGAGCCCAAAAATTTGGATTTTTTGGAAGACATTAAGACTTTTCAGGACCCCAGGAAACCCTACATTATTTCTGATGTGGTTTATGGAGGAAGCAAATGTTTACTCAAATAAACTTTCTACAAGATATAGGCTAAAATTTTCCCCCATACTCTCTCTCTCTTTATCTATCTATCTATCTATCTATCTATCTATCTATCTATCTATCTATCTATCTATCTATCTATCTATCTATCTATCTATCTGTCTGTCTGTCTGTCTGTCTGTCTGTCTGTCTGTCTGTCTGTCTGTCTGTCTGTCTATCTATCTATCTATCTATCTATCTATCTGTCTATATGAATATATATGTATGCATTATTGAAATAGATCATTAAAAAGACAATAAACATCCTTAAACAATGCAAGTGCATTTTCATCTGACACTCATACATTGGTATTTGTTTACAGCAGATTAAACGTTCTGGGATACTGTAATAACACATCCTACTATTGAAATACTTTCCTCCTTTCTTAGTAGTTAATTTTCCCTGAAATACATTGAGGAACAAACAAATACTGTGAGCAATATTAATAAAGATTTCACCTAAAAACAACATAAGCTGGCTATTATTAAATATAAATTTAATTTAAAGGTTGTTTCTGTTTTTGTTTGCACACATTTAATTCTATATTGACAAACTTGTTTTGGCTCCTGATCATTATGTACAGAATTGCATATTATAAATATAGCATTAGTCTTATTTATATACTTACTTAACATAATGCATTAACTTGCAGTTTCATCAGTATCCACAATACTCATGGGAAATTATGTTTGGCATTAAAAAGATAGTAGCAAAACCCACAAATAATTTATACTAAATAACACTATGAAAAATACAGCATTGTTGATTAGCTTACCATACAAATTCACACTGTATAGACAGATATATAAACAGATAGACAGATAGACAGATAGATAGATAGATAGATAGATAGATAGATAGATAGATAGATAGATAGATAGATAGATAGACAGATAGATAGATAGATAGATAGATAGATAGATAGATAGATAGATAGATAGATAGATAGATAGATAGATAGATAGATAGATAGATAGATAGATAGATAGATAGATATATAGATAGACAGACAGACACCAGCGATGTATGGGAGACAGGTGTGTACAGTGATGCTCTCCCTGTAAGTATTACAGCAATAATGGGAGGGACCAACAGACTCCATCCAGTCCATTGATAGATATATTACTATATAAGAGCCGATCAGACTCTCAAAGGGTCACATTTGGTCCAGTCACACACAGGACAATCACAATGCGGTGTCTGCTTTCAGCTTATCTTCTGCCTCTGATTCTGCATGCATGCACCGGTGCAGGTGAGTCCAGCACACTGATCATGATGCTGCAAAACATGTGACATCAGTTCTTATCTTTAAACTTAAATGTACAAATCTAAAGTTTGTGCAGTTATCAGTTGATAAAAATAATAATGATGATAATCAGAATACGTCATTTAATTTATTAAGCGTCATTAATAGGCTATACGCAATGTTTATTAAAGCTAATCCCTAATTGTGCGAAATTAGTGATGTCAACGGAGATTTACATTCATTAGCAAACTGTTCTAATGCTGTTTTAGTATATGTATTTTTGTATTTATAATAACACCAGTCATTTCAGCAAAATAATTAATAAATACATTATTTTTGTGAACAGATTTGTTTTTGATTCATGTTTATTTACTTATTTATTTATTTAATTATTTATTATTGAGTTTTGACTGTCTCCACATCTGAAATAGACTAGCTAACAATAACAACAACATTATTATACCTAACATTTACATGCATACATTTATCAGACGCTTTTAAATCCGGAGCGACTTTACAAATGAGGTTTTTCAGCATATATAAAGTGGATGAAGATGATGATTATTAAAATAATTTATCATCTGTTAAGTCTTTCAGTCTCTACAACGCTGAAAGTGCACGCGCTCTTACCTATAGGCAGGCTGTCGGATGGTTATTAATCTTATAAATTTAGAAGAACCTTCCCTGTCATCTGAAGTCCGTAAGGGAAAATCATAAATCCTGAGGAAAGCCTGGTTATTTTTTCTGGAAGGAGCATCAAGGACACCGGCTTTCTGCTCCGCTTTCTAATGTAGGACGAGCTCCAAAAAATGACGCCGTCGTGTGGAGCTCTGATGTCCGCATCACTCATGAGCTGCACCTGCCAGAAACGGAGCGTTTCCGAGGAGGCTTCGCTGGTTTAGGAGTATTTCTGTAGACAGGCTGTAAGCGCGTGATCTGCTGAGGTCCATCATCTGCCGCGCGAATGCTTGCACAGTAAGCCAAAGGTCACTGAAGTTCTTTAAAGGCTATTTTATTGAGTGTGATACTTGTAAAAATGATCAAAGCGCTAATTTTAAAAGATCACTCGTAGTATTTTTGTTGTTGTTGTTGTTGTTGTTAGGTGAGCGTCACATTTGATAATTAATTACATTATGATTACTCTTACACTGGCAATCTAAATAGTTGTTTTTGATCGTATGGTATTGTAAATGAACAACAAAAGCTGTGATTTTTAGGTCACTAAAATTCTATAAACTAAAAAAAATTGTTAATTTTGTTTTGTAATGTTAACGCAATTATTGTGTGTGATATTTGTAAAATGAGCAAAGTGCAAATTTCAAAGATCATGAGTAGGATTGTTTTGTCTCGTTGCTATGGTTACTGTCAATCAAAGAAGAACGCGATTTTTTTTTTTCGCGAGCGTCACGTTTGATAATACTATTACATTATTGCTATTCTTGACATGGGCAATCCAAATGTTTGTTTTTGAATGTGCAATATTTGTAAAATTAACAAAGAGCGGATTTCAAAAAGGTTTGCAAAGTCTTGTTATGTTACTGTCAATTAATTAGGAACAAGATTTTTTTTGTTTGTGAGCGTCACAATTGATTATACAATTACATTAATATTATTCTTTTGTTGACATTGGCAATCTAAATAGTTGTTTTTAAACGCGTGTAATATTTGTAAATACAACAAAGCGGTGATTTCAGGTCACTAAAGCTCTAAAGGCTAATCAAAATGCAATTTTTGTGTGTGCGATATCCGTAAAATAAACAAAGCGTTGATTTCGAAAATCACGTGTAGTAGAGAAGTCTTGTTGCTATGGTTACTGTCAATTAAATGGGAACATGATTTTTTTTTCGTAAGTGACGTTTAATAATACTATTACATTATTAATATTATTTTGTTGACATTGGCAATCTTAATTGTTTTTGAGCGTGTAATATTTGTAAATGAACAACAAAACGGTGAGTTCAGGTCACTAAAGTTCTGAATACTAATCAAAATGCAATTTTTGTGTGTGATATTTGTAAAATGAACAAAGCGTTGATTTCGAAAATCATGTGTAGTAGGTTAGAGAAGTCTTGTTGCTGTGGTTACTGTCAATTAAATAGGAATGCGATTTTTTTTCCACATGTGTCAATTTTAATAATACTATTTAATGCAATCTCACGACAATTCGTAACTTTATGATTTAGTGGCTAATTCGTATCTAATTCATACAATTTAGTACAATTTGCTCATCACCCAATGACGTTTGAGGTTAGGGGTGGGGTACGGGGCCACACCTCCTTTTAAAAATTGTACATTTCTCATACCACTGAATTCGTACGAATTAGCCACTAACCTGACAAAACGTAAAGTACTTTGTTTTCCTCGTAAGATTAGACTGCTATTAAATTATTATTATTTTGTTGACATGGGCAATCCAAATTGTTGCATTTGAGCGTTTAATATTTGTAAATAAACAACAAAGCGGTAATTTCAGTTAACTAAAGTTCTAAATACTAATCAAAACGCAATTTCTATGAGTGTGATCATGCGTATGTTAGAGAAGTCTTGTTGCTATGGATACTGTCAATCAAATACGAGAGCGTCACATTTGATAATGCCACTACATTATTGTTATTCTTTTGTTGACATGGGCAATCCAAATAGTTGTTTTTGAGCTTGTGATGATATTTGTAAATGAACAACAAAGCGGTGATTTCAGAAATTATGCATCAGTTTTTAGACAAAGTTGTTTGCGCGTGAATGCTTTTACAATAAGCGAAAGTTCAATAAAGTTCTAATTCTAATTAAAACTCAATTTGTGAGTGTGATATTCATAAAATGAACAATGCGTTGATTTCAAAGATCATATCTAAGTTCGATAAGTTACGTTGCTGCCAAATATGAACGCTTTTTTTTTTTTGTTCGCAAGTGTCACATTTGATAATACTATTACATTGTTAGACTCCTTTTCTTTTGTTGACATGGGCAATCCTGAGCGTGTGATATTTGTAAATGAAAAACAGAGCCGTGATTTCAGGTCACTGAAATTCTAAATATTAATCAAAATGCAATTTTTGTGTGTGTGATATGCCCAACACAATCTTATGGCAATTAGTAGCTTTTTGATTTGGTTGCTACTTTGTATTAATTCGTACAATCTAATTCGTACAATTTATTTATTTATCTATTTATTTTTATTTATTTACTTATTATTATTTTCTTTATTGAATGCTTAAAAAACATTAACAATAAATCTCATGAATCAAACAACAACAATCCAGGGGTTTTCAGTCATTTAGTCCTTAATCAAAGTCCTTTTTCGTATTGCTTTTAAGTTTGTTGATCCCTCAATTCACTCAAAATACATTTTCATTTCAATTTTAAATTAAGTAAATAATTTAACTTAAACTTTAAACTTTATTTTAAATTAATTATTCGTACAATTTTAACCCAAGCTCATTCTGAAAATGTAGCCCTGCGGACGTTTCTGGAGACTGCGATTTACGTGGCCGGAGGTATGTATGGCTGCATTTAGTTTTTTCAAGCGAACGCTACAGGGTGGTGTGACGCCGCTCCTCTTCGCGCTCGCCAGCTGGGCTGATGGCTCACCTCCTTCGTGTGGAGGGCTTTCCCGATGCAACCAGTTTGTCTGGTTAGCTCGTCGTGCTACGTCGGCGAAACGGAGGCCCAGAGAAGGAGGAGCTGGCCGTGTTCGACGACTGGGTTCCAGTCTGGAGAAGAGCGGTTCCAGTAATCAGGTAAAGTGAACGAGTTCTTAACGGGGCGAGAATGCAATGAAATCCAAAAACGGGGTCAAAATCGGACGGCTTTTTTTCTGCACGGCTTTTGTAAATCGTTGCTTGGGTTTAGGGAAGAAGGAGAAGGTTGGCTGGGTCGGCCAATTGGCCGGCTGCTCTGTCAATCATTCAGTCATACAGCCAGTCGGTCAGTTGTACAGACGGTCACTCGACAGCAGCCTCCGGCGGCTTTTTACGCGAGAACAGTGCGGGCGCGAATGGCGCGCGTTCGAGACGCGAAAAAGTGCGCACAACAGCCTCTCGAAGATTCGCGAAAATAAAAACTGCACAAATACGTACCTCCCAGGACATATTTTGTGGTCTTGAGTAACGTCCGCGGGGCTATGTTTCTAGAATGAGCCTGAGTTGTACAATTTAGTACCATTTGCTCATCCCTTAATGACAGTTGGGTTTAGGGGTGGGGTTGGGTGCCATGCCTCCTTTTTAAAATCGTAAAATTTCTTACGACTGAACTCGTACAAATTCGTACAAATTAGCCACTAAACAAACAAAATGTAAAATACTCATATTTTCTCGTGAGATCAGGCTGGTGATATTAGTAAAAATAAGGTTATGCGTAGGTTGGAGAACTTTTGTTGCTGTGGTTCCTGTGAATCAAATAGGAATGCGATTTTTTTGTTGTTCGCGTCACATTAGATAATAATATGACATTTTTATTACTCTTTTCTTGACATGGGCAATCCAAATAGTTGTTTTTGAGCTTGTGATGATATTTGTAAATGAACAACAAAGCGGAAATTTCAGAAATTATGCATTGGTTTTTAGACAAAGTTATGTTTGTGCGTGAATGCTTTTACAATAAGCAGTGGTGTAAAGTAACCAACCCGGGCTCATTGTGGAAATGTAGCCCCGCAGACGTTTCTGCGGACCGCGATTTACATCCCGGGAGGTACGTATTCGAGCGGTTTTTGTTTTCGCGGATCCGCGAGAGGCCGCTGTGCGCGCTTTTTCGCATCTCGGGCTCGTCTCGGGAGCTCGCTGTTCGCGCCTGCGCCGTTCTCGCGCGAAAAGCTACCGGATCGGCCGACTTGGCCGCCCTCCTCTTCCTCCTCCTCCTTCCCTAAACCCGAGCGACGGTTCGCAAAAGCCGTCCAGAAAAAAAAAAAAAAAGCAAAAGCCCTCGTCTTCGATTTCGACCGCGTTTTCGGATCCCGCCGCATTCTCGCCCTTATTTTTCGGATTCCGTTTTTCGTCTTACCTGATTTCCGGAAATTTCCGAGCACGAAGAGGAGGGGCGAAGCGGCGCCACACCGCCCCGCAGCGTTCGTCGAAAAAAACTAAACGTGTCCGTACGTACCTCCAGCCACGTAAATCGCGGTCTCCAGAAACGTCCGCGGGGCTACGTTTCCAGAATGAGCTTGGGTTGAAAGTAACTAATTACAAATACTCAGACTACTGTAATTGAGTAGTTTTTCTCAGGAATTGTAATTTACTTAGTACTTTTACTTTCACTTGAAATTTTAGTGCAGTATCTGTACTTTTACTCCACTACTTTCCTTCAACCTGCAGTCACTACTTTATTTTTTCCTGTCAATGGAGATTAGAAAAATCAGTCCTGTGATTCATGTCCAATGAAATCGCATATAGTAAAAGTGAAAGTATAAGTAAAAGTGTCCAAGAAGATGTCCAAAACCTTTACTGGCATTGACCCAGAGATTGTTTTAACATAATCATTCACCAATGTAAGTAGTGAATGTGCGTGTCCGTGGGTGGGGCTGTGTCTGTGTGGTAATGTGGGCTGGTGAAGCTACAGTGCCAGGGCTGAATTTTTGTCCCAGTCCGCCCCTGACCCCACCTATAGCTGGTGTGTGGTGAAGCACTGGCGCCATTGTCCAGTGGCTGCCATCGCAAAATTAGCATGTTTTAATATGCAAATGAACAGAATTTAATTTTAGAAGCTCTGCATTGGTTTTTAGAGGCAAAGATGGACATGCTGTTGCGATGGTTGTCAAAAAACAAAATTCAAAAAAATTCAGCCTCCTATTTGAGTTTTTTGTCCTACAAAATGGGTGGCTCAGTGGTTAGCACTGTGGCCTCACAGCAAGAAGATTGCTGGTTCGAGTCCTGGCAGGGTCAGTTGTCATTTCTGTATGGAGTTTGCATGTTCTCCCCATGTCCAAACATGCGCTATAGGGGAATTAAATAAGCTAAATTGGCCGTAGTGTACGAGTGTGCGTGTGAATGAGTGTGTATGGGTGTTTCCTAGAACTATGTTGCAGCTGGAAGGGCATCCGCTGTGTAAAACATATGCTGGAATAGTTGGCGGTTCATTCCACGGTGGCGACACCTGAAATAGAGACTAAGCTGAAGGAAAATGAATGAATGAATGAATGAATGAATGAATGTTCTACAGAACATGAACGTAGTCATTGACTTCAGTAATTTTTCCTAGTATAGAGGTCAGTGGTTATTCCCAAGATTCTTCAGATCAACAGAATGAAACTCATAAAATTTTAACTCAATTGTGGCCAAGTGAATTGAATGTCAGGCGTCACGGTGGCTCAGTGGTTAGCAATGTGGCCTCACAGCAAGAAGGTCGCTGGTTCGAGCCTTGGCTGGGCCAGTTGGCGTTTCTGTGTGGAGTTTGCATGTTCTCCCCGTGTTGGTGTGTGTTTTCTTTGGCTGCTCCGGTTTCCTACACAGTCCAAATTTAAGTTACTGTAAATTGTACAGTTTATTTTTTATACATCAACTTCTACCTTGATAGCTATTAATAAACAGTAAATTAGGGGGTTATTGAGCTAAAATCTTAGTTGATATTTTGTTAATATTAAATTGTGCCTTAAAATAATTATAATATTTAGTTTAAGAGGCAATTCTCACTATTAAATGGTTTATTACATTCGTAATCCTATCCAATTCCTAAAGACACACTGTAAAAAAAATACAGTAATATTTACAGCTGCTGGCAATTTTAGTTGCCAATAAGACTGTACATTTACAGGCGCACTGTAGTAAATAAATAAAATTATATCCAAACACATGCGCTATAGGGGAATTGATGTACTAAATTGGCCATAGTGTATGAGTGTGTGTGTGAATATGAGAGTGTATGGGTGTTTTTCAGTAATGGGTTGCAGCTGGAAGAGCATCCACTGCGTAAAACATGCTGGAATAATTGGCGGTTCATTCCACTGGGTGACATCTGAAATTAAAAATGTCAAATCAACTATAGCCAATTAAACAGAATGTCAGTAGATTTTAATTTAGAGTGTACTATGCCCTAAAACACTATAAAAAGTCTTTGTTTAATGGAAAAACTAACTAAATAAAAGCATGAGGTCACTGTTTAGTCCACTGGAGCATTTGGGTAGTCTAGTGAAACTTACAAATCAAAAGCAAGTGTAATCTATTATCAATAACCTGCATGAATGGCTCTGCTTTAAAGACATTAAAAGATAATCTCCTGTTAGATGTTATATTTCCTGTTCAATAGGATGTAAAGCCGTTCAAACACTGACACACACGTTTTCCTTAAAGCTGCTTTGTTGTGAAATCATTCTACAAATAAAAAGCTGTGGACAAGATGCACTTTGTTCGCTTTGAAATGCTAAAACAATAGACGAAGTGTTGAAAATGGAGATTAAGCTGGTATTGTGTGACTGTGTGTTTGTTTGAGGTAAACTGGATTGGAAGTGTTGAGAATGATGATGCTGGTGATGATAAATGATCGCGCAACACCTGACTGATATATCATTTGCATGTTTTAGTTATGACTTAATAGACTTTAGTAAGAGCTGTATTAATAAAATGTTAAAAGTCACCATGCAAGAGCTAATTTTAGACAGGCCACAAGTGCTTACTCTTTATAGTACACAGCAGATCATAAATTCAGTCATAAGAGTCAGTTTTTTATATGGCAGCGGCTATTTGCACTAAGTGCAAATAGCATCGGATGCTACACAATATAGCAACAGAAAGTATGGTGGATGCTATTTGCACTCAGTGCTAATAAAAAGTATATGCCATTTACACTTTTAGTGTTTAGGTAGATGCTATTGCAGTGTGACTAAAAGTATGATGCTATTTACACTAAAAAGGAGTCATGCACTTTTTGCACTAAAGGACCTGATGAACTAAATTTCATGATTTGGTTTATGCCATTTAGTTAAAACATTGTATTTAAACTACATATTAATAAACAGTAAATGCTGTTTACAGTTCACTTAATTGTTAATAGATAGTAGATGATATTTACACTAAGTATTATCAGTATATGACTTCAATATGTTGTTGGCATACAAATATACACAAGAAGCTTAAACAGGTCACCCAAAATTGAAAATGTACTCACTATTTACTCTCAAGTGATTATAAACCTTTAAGAGTTTCTTTCTACTTCCATAGGACAAACAAATACAATGGAAGTCATTGGTTACAGGCTTTCAAAACATCTTCTTTTAGTGTTCAACAGAAGAAAGAAACTCATAAAGATTTCCAAACAACTGTGGTCTAAGTAAACAGTGACTATGTACACAAGTATGCCTAGTTTCTATACTAGGGGCTCTATTTTACCGATCTAAGCTCAAAATCTAAAGCTCATGACGCAAAAGCATTAAGAGCGTGTCTGAATCCACTTTTACTACTTTAAGGATGGTAAAATATGCTGTGTCTCGGTGCATGGTCTAACAGGGTTGTGCTTATTCTTCTAATGAGCATTTGCTATTTAAATGTTAAGGCTGGGCGATAGGGGCAAAAAATCATATCTCAGTATTTTTAGGAGGAATGACGATATACGATATATATTCGGTATTTGGTAATCCTTCCTATAAATGGTTACTTGAGAGTTAAAGTATTTATTAAAACTTTATTAAACCGTTTTTGATTAAAATATAATACAAAACACAGGGGTTTCCGTCCCTTATTTTCATCATCATAATTATCATTCTTAAATTGTTATTTGTTAAAAGAGTAGCTAACAGTGAGTTATCAAACCTCTTCAGCTGCTTCAGAACGCAGCAGCACGAGTGGTCTTTAATGAACCTAAAAGAGCACATGTCACTCCACTGCTCATCCGTTTGCACTGGCTGCCAGTTGCTGCTCGCATCAAATTCAAAGCTCTGATGTTTGCCTACAAAGTGACTTCTGGCCTTGCTCCTTCTTATCTGCTCTCACTTCTACAGATGTATGTGCCCTCCAGAAACTTGCGTTCTGTGAATGAACGTCGCCTCGTGGTTCCATCCCAAAGAGGGAAGAAATCACTTTCCCGAACTCTCGCGTTCAATCTGCCCAGTTGGTGGAATGAACTCCCTAACTGCATCAGAACAGCAGAGTCACTCGCTGTCTTCAAGAAATGACTAAAAACTCAACTATTTAGTCTCCACTACACTTCCTAATCTGCAATTGCCTCTCTGAATATCACACTAACTGTACCCAAAAAAAAAAAAAAAATACTAATACTACTAATACTTTTCTTCTTAGACTTTACAGACCTGAAACTCGCCTATAGCACTTATTCATTGTTGCTCTTGGTTGTGTAAGTTGCTTTCTTGTCCTCATTTGTAAGTCGCTTTGGATAAAAGCGTCTGCTAAATGATTAAATGTAAATGTAAATGTAAACAGTGAGTAAATGTTCATTTTTTGTGTGAACTGTCCCTTTAAGACTTGTTTGTGCTCCGGGGTCACACATAAACAGCCCCTTTAATCTACACATCATCACTAGAAAATAATTATCCATCAGTTATTCAGTGGTCATGGGGTTAAAGCAGGGCTAAAAGGTTGCATTGATTTGTGTGCTCTTGATAACAGGCTTATCACAGCGTCAGTCCCTCTTGAATAACCTGAGCTGAAGTGAACTGTAATTAACTCTTAATTAATGCATCATTTCAATGGCTTCTGTCTAACTAAAGGTTAATGAATGTCAGCGTGCTTCCTAAAATACACCTTCAGTCCACTAATGAAGCCAGTTTAAATGCTGCATTAAAACACTGTAATTATATCTCTTAAGGATGCTGCATGAACATCCGGAACATTTACATAACACAACATAATAACAGTATTTATTTATATAAATGAAGGGAGGGTAACACTTTAGTTTAAGTATCAGTTCTCACTTATTAAGATGTAGGCTGTTTATTGATACTTATAAAACACAAATTCTGCATGATTAATCGTATCTAATACCTAAAGCCACACTGGAAAAATAATGTACAGTAACCTACTGGAAATTCTGGTTGCCATTAGGACTTTAAAGACTTTCAAGCGCACTGTAGTAATTAATTACAATTATGCAATTTTTTTTACATTAAAATTGTCTTAATAGCATCCAAAACTGCCAGTATGTTATTGTAAATCCTAATTGTAATTAATTTACAGTGTGCTGGATAATTTACAGTCTTAATAGCAGCCAAAATTGCCAGTAGGTTACTGTAAATCTTAATTGTAATTAATTTACAGTGTGTTTGAATAAATTAAAGTCTTAATAGCAGCCAAAATTTAAGTTACTGTAAATTGTACAGTTTATTTTTTATGCATCAACTACTACCTTGATAGCTATAAATAAGCAGTAAATTAGGGGGTTATTGAGCTAAAATCTTAGTTGATATTTTGTTAAAATAATTATAATATTTAGTTTAAGTGGCAATTCTCACTATTAACTGGTTTATTACATTCGTAATCCTATCCAATTCCTAAAGACACACTGTAAAATGAATACAGTAATATTTACAGCTGCTGGCAATTTTAGTTGCCATTAAGACTGTACATTTACAGGCACACTGTAGTAAATATATATATATATATATATATATATATATATATATATATATATATATATATATATATATATATATTATTGTGCCTGTAAATTTACAGTCTTTATAGCATCTAAAATTTCCAGTAAGTTACTGTAAATTTTATTGTACATTTTTCATACAACTACTACCTTGATTGCTATAAATATGCAATAAATTAGGGGATTATTGGGCTAAAGTCATGGTTTATATTTTGTTTACAGTGACAATTATACCTTAAAATAATTATATTAATTATTTAATAATTATAATAATTAATAAATAATTATATTAATTACTAAACGCGCCGATTCTCACTATTAACTGGTTTATTACCTGCTTATTATTAAGATCTACATGCATAATCCTATCCAATTCCTAAAGACACTGTAAAGCAAATTACTGTAAAATGTACAGTAACATACCCCCTAATTTACTGCTTATTACCAGTTGTTAAGGTAGTAGTTGATCTATAAAAATGCTGTAAAACCTACAGTAACTTGTTGGCAATTTTGTTGCCATTAAGATTGGACATTTCTAAGTACACTGTAGTAAACAATTAGAATTATGCAGTATTTTTACATTGCAAATGTGGATATTAATTTACAGTGTGTTTGTAAATGTTCAGTCTTAATCGCAACCAAAAATGGCAGTAATTTACTGTAAATTTTATAGTTTGTTTACCGTGCAGCTACTACATTAATATCTATTAGTAAGCAACCAAAAATGCCAGTAAGTTACTGCAGTAAATTGCAGTTATTAATTTACAGTGTGTTTGTAACTTTACAGTCATAATGCAACCAAAATTGCCAGTAAGTTACTGTAAATTTTACAGTATTTTTTAGATCAACTACTACCTTAATAAGTAATAATAAGCTGTAAATGATGGGGTTTGGTTGCCAGTAAGACTAAAAATGTAAAAGTGCAATGTAAATAAATAATAGTAATAAATAAACAGTAAATTTGGTGTTTATTGAGCTAAAATCACAGTTGATATTTTATTAACAGTGAGAATTGTGCCACCATTTTATCACCTGCTTATTATTAGGATATAAATTCATAATCCTATCCTATTCTTAAAGTCACTCTGTAAGATATTATATATATTTATATAATGTGTAAATATTAAGAATGTACGGTAAAAATGTACTGTAAAATCTACAGTGACTTGCAATTTTGTTTGCCATCAAGACTGTACACTTACAATCACACGGTACTAAATAATTACATTTTGCAATATTTCTACATTACGATTGTAGTTATTAATTACAGTGCACTTGTTAATTTACAGTCTTAATGTCAACCATCATTCCCAGTAAGTTACTGTAATTTTTAGTGTAAATTTTCTATATTTTTATATATTAACTACTATCTTTATATCTATTAATAAGTGAAAAATTAGGGGTTGATTTAGCTAAAATCAGTGAGAATTGTAATAGTTTAGTTTAAGTGCCAATTCCTACTATTTACTTAATTATTACCTGCTTATTATTGAGATATACATTCATAATCCTATCCAATTCCTAAAGACACACTGTAAAACAAATTTTTACTGTAAAATTACTGTAAAATGTACAATTTGGTTGCGATTAAGACTGTACGTTTATAAGCTCATTGTACATTAATAGTTACAACTGTGCTGTATTTTTACATAAAAATTGTAGTTATTATTTAATGTGTGTTTGTAATTTTACAGTCTTAATGGCAGCCAAAATTACTAGCAGGTACTGTAAATTTTACAGTATATATTGTAGATTAACTACCTTGATAGCTATTATTAAGCAGTAAATTAGAGGTTTGAGCAAAAATCACAGTTGATATTTTGTTAACAGTGAGAAATGTGCCTTAAAATAAAGTCTGAAAAGGTTTCTGGAATAAAACACAGCAAAATGTTTTCTTGAACATTCTTTTGGACAATATTTATTTATTTACGTATTTATTTGTCTATATTTATTAAAAACTAAATTATTTAGCTAAACAGAACATCAAATAACCAATTCATTAATTTAAAGCAAAGTAATCAATCAGAATTATTTCCAGTTGTATATATATATATGCATATATATATATATATATATGAGCAATATCACACTCGTAGCAGTGCGATATGGCTGTATATCGGCACTGGTGGGAGGCGTGCGCTTTAGTGCTCCCACCAGTGCCGATATACAGCCATATCGCACTGCTACGAGTGTGATATTGCGTTTATACAACTGTTTGACGGCATAATTGTGTATATAAAAGCAAAATCAAACATGGAGAGTCTCAAAAACCCTTTTGTATGAGGAACTACTTTCTTCCGGATTTAAATCATAAGCTGACAGTTAAACAGCTGAGCAAGCATCTATTAAACTTTAGATCTGTAGTGTCTGCTTTTTGCTGGCTGTATGTGAGCGGAGTAATACACAAAGGGTAAAGAGGCTGTAGGAGTTCTGATATTGCAGACTATCATATATATATATATATATATATATATATATATATATATATATATATATATATATATATATATATATATATATGTATATATATATATATATATAATGTTTTTTTTTGCCATAAATACATATTATTATTATTAATTAACCTTATAAAGAACCTTTTGTTGAATTAAAATGTTCAGTGGAATTATCAATCTTAATTTTACTCTTTCTTTTTTGCATTCAATGAATTATGAATCTGGTAAACGGCACTTCATATTTTCTATTAACTTTGCATCACTGGATGTTACAATCAATTATTTAAAAGCTCCATTGTAAAACGAATGTCAGATTGTAAATGTTTAACTACTTACATGAAACCAACAACTCTGCACTTCTCAACTTCTCAGATGTTGTGAAGAGTGAAGCCCCGCCTACTTTCTTCTGATTGGTTGTTCATTTGACATTGAGAAGTTGTTAGACTGTCGTTTCAAAACTACAATATAAAGCATTAACGCATATGAAAACTAAAGTATTAGCCTCCCTGTGAAATTGTATTCATTTTTATTGGGCTTATTGGGAAAACGTGCCCATAGCTACATTTTTTGAGAACAAACAAGTACAGCAAAATTCAAAAAGCCAGTTTTGAAAAAATATTTCCCAAAAAATGTTGAACAGATTCAGGAATTTTTCACAGTATTTCATATAATGTTTTTTCTTCTGGAGAAAGTCTTATTTGTTTTATTTCTGCTAGAATAAAAGCAGTTTTTAATTATTTTGAACCCATTTTAAGGTCAATATTATTAGACCAATATTAGTGTTGGATTGTCTCTAGAACAAACCACTGTTATACAATGACTTGCCTAATTACCCTAACTTTACCCTAATTAACCTAGTTAAGCCTTTAAGTGTCACTTTAAGCTGAATAATAGTATCCTGAAAATTGACTTATTAAAACAATTATGTTACAAAATTTGTTGAAAAAAATCTCTCTGAAAATCTCTCAAAAATCTGGGGAAAAATACATACAGGGGGCTAATGATTCATAAGAGCTAATAATTCTGACTTCAACTGTATGTTTACAAAAAATGAAACAACACCACCAACACTATTATTATTATTTTATTAATTATTAATTAGATTTTTATTGATTTAGTAATAATAAACTAATAATAATTAATATTATTATCATAATTTTTATATTATATTATATTATATTATATTATATTATATTATATTATATTATATTATATTATATTATATTATTATATTATTATTACTTTATTACTCTTTTAAAATTGTAAAAGTCTCACTAAAGGTACATCTTCTTAAAATAATGGTGTCGTGATGAACCTAATGAGATTTAGACATTGATGCCGTTAACAAAAAAAAACTTTTAATTAAAATTTATTTAAATCATATTTTTTTGCATTATATATATATATATATATATATATATATATATATATATATATATATATATATATATATATATATATATATATATATATATATAGTTTTTTATTATTTATTATATTTAATATTATTATTAGTAGTATTGTATTATTAACTTTATTCTGATAATTATAATTCAATTTTATTTTAATTATTATTATTATCATTATTATCATTAAAATTT
>NC_141025.1:3032500-3075000 GCF_052040795.2 Danio rerio | reverse complement strand
ACGTTCCATGCTGCCATCCTACAGCTCACCTATAACCGGAAGTCTCTGATTTTATTTTAATAATAATATTTTTTAATAGATTCAGACATGAAAAAGTCATTAATTTAGTCAAAATATAAATAAAATAAATTGATTGAACTTATTTTTTAAAAGGCATTTAGTAGTTTATTAGTCATTTTAAATAATTATGACTTCCTTTTATTTAAATAATATATATATATATATATATATATATATATATATATATATATATATATATATATATGTTATATGTTACTTATTATTTTATTTAATATTTATATATTAAATAAATATTAAATAACAAAACTTGATGAATAAGGGACTAAGCCAAATAAAAATTTGTTATCAAATATTTATGAATATTTAGTCAGGTCTAAAAACTGACATTTCAGAAAATATAATAAGAGATTTTTTTTATAATAAGATTTTTATAATACGAGATAAGTATTGTTTATATTGTGCAAGTGAAATGCCAACTGTCTGATATTCTGATTTATAAGAATTATTATTTAACCATGAACTCATTCCACTGCACACTGAACAGTCAAATAAATCCAATAACACTGAACAGGGAAGAGTTTTATAAGATTTAAAAGACAGAGTTACTCACAGTCACGCTTTCCTTCAGTGAAATGTTTAGTCATCAGAGTCAATATAAGAGGCGCTTTCTGAGGAAGAAGGAAAGAAAAGACCATCAAATCATTTCATAAATGAATAACTTCTCTGCAGTATCAGCAGCATTATTCAATAACTGAAAGGCCAGCTTTATATTGATTCTTTGGCTAATATTTCAAAGAGATCCCAACCACATCTCAAATCTGCTCATATTTGCCAAGAAACAAAACATCTGCCTGAGACTTTTATTTTGAAGTTGTATGACAATAATTGGCATTTCTTTATCTTAAGGAGTTTTGGGAGAAACATCTAAGACCAAAAGTACAACAAAAAACAGTGGAAGGAAAAATCCTTTGCTCTCCTGTAAGATTTTAATTGAATTTGAAAAGAGTTAATTCATCATTTAAGCAATAACTCTAAATTAATAGACATTAGATGTAGAGCTGTAATCGAGCCATAAAAGTTAGGCCTGACAGAATTCAGCTTGAGCCCGACAAGTACATTTTGATCGACAGCTTTGTAAAAGCCCGAACCCGTTTACAGCCAGACATGAAATCGGCACATGCACACAGCTCTTTAACCTGTTTTCAAGAGTCATTTATACGTGTTTTAACATACTTTATCCATAACAAACGTAGGCTTTAGGCCACTTAGAAGTTAGAACAAAGACATAAAATCAGTCCTCTGTAACATCGTAACATCTCAGCACTCTAAATAGGTCAAGGTACATACTTAGGGCCCTATCATACACCCGGCGCAGTGTGGCGCAAGGGGCGACGCAATAGTTATTTGCTAGTTTCAGCTTGGCGCAAGAGTGGTTTTGAGGCGTTGCGCTACGCTGTTTAAATAGCAAATGCATTAGCGCTCATATGTGCGGCCATAGGCGTTCTGCTCTAAAAAGGAAGGTGTTCTGAGGCGGACCGCTGGCGCGTTGCTATTTTGAGAAACTATAATAGATTTTTCAATAGACCAAAACAAATCCGGTCTAAACTCCAGCGCAGAGTTGCGTCTCGCTTACACACTGCTTAATACACACAAGAGAGCAACAGGCAAATATCTTTACATATGAAAAAGAATTAAATATTAGGGATATATGGGATATAATTAGAATAAATATAGGATATAAATATAAAGGATTAAAATATTACAAAACATATTATTTTCTAGCCTACAGAAATATGAAAAATCACTGCTTTTATGTCTTCTTCATCTCGGGAGGCTTTTTCAGTTCATTCAATTTGCTTTTGTATAATGTTATTATTATTAGCAGTATTATTTATTATATCCATATTTATATTTGTTTTATTAAAAACAAGATTAGATTTGCCCACCTGTCAGGTTTTAGACCATATGGGGCACAGCATGTGTTTTAGGATATAACTCAGGTTTTTGAGCACACTTCATTATTATTGTTCATTTATTCGTTTGCTGGAAATTAGAACTGAATTTAGAAATAGTTTTGAAACAAATATTTGTGCTTAACAAGCGAAATTAATTATTTATAGACTAACTGATGTCTGTGCGCACAAGGTTTCCCTATCCAAGAGAGCGAAAGTGAAAGTTATTCATTTATCTCTCATTCTCGCGCTGTAGATGCTCATTTTAAACGTTTTCTTGCTCGTGAAATGTTCAGTTTTTCCACTTACACTTACTCTACGTCATGTGAATAGCAAATGCGTATGGCGCGACGCAACTGGTTCTTAAAGGGAATGGGAGATGAGACTCTGATTGGTTTATTCTCAAAACACACCTATAACTCATTAAGAAAATAAACTCAACCCTTTTAGACCATGTGCCACGGCGCAAAGCGGATCTTCCCGTCCTTAAAATAGCAAAAGTGGATTCTGACACGCCTTTAATGCGTTTGCGTCCTGCACATGGACCGTCAAAATAGAGCCCTTAGGCTTTAAATTGGCCAACACACTTTAAAAAATAAGTCTTTCTTAACAAATTAAATTAAAATAAATTTAAAATTATGATGGGGCTGCACTCCCTGTGTTGGTGTGGGTTTCCTCCGGGTGCTCCGGTTTCCCCCACAAGTCCAAAAACTATACTGAGGTATAGAGGAATTGAATAAACTAAAACTGGCTGTAATGTGTAAGTGTGTGGGTGTTTCCCAGTGTTGGGTTTTGCGTTGGAAGGGCATCCGCTGCATTAAACATATTCCGGATAAGTTGGCGGTTCATTCCGCTGTGGCGACCCCTGATTAATAAAGGGACTAAGCTGAAAAGAAAATGAATAAATATATACTAGTATTCAGCTTAAAGTGACATTTAAAGGCTTTACTAGGGTAATTAGGGTAAAGTTAGGGTAATTAGGCAAGCCATTGTATAACAGTGTTTTTTGTGGAGACAATCCAAAACTAATGTTGCTTAAGGAGGATAATAATATTGACCTTAAAATGGCTTTAAAAGTGCTTTTATTCTGGCTAAAATAAAACAAATTAGACTTTCTTCAGAAGAAAAAATATTATAGGAAATACTGTGAAAAATTCCTGAATCTGTTCAACATCATTTGGGAAACATTTGAAGAAGAAACCAAAAATCACAGAACTTCAACAGTATATATATTCTCCATTCAACAGCACTAGGGAAATATTTTATAATAAAATAAGAATCAACATTTGGGTCATCAGTGACCTTTCTCTTTAATTCCTCTAATAACAGGATCTGATTGTGGGTCGTGACTTGCAGAAGTCGCCTGATAGACTATAAAACATCCCATCACAATATAAAGATAGTTTTGTCATCATTAGAAATTCTCAAAACAATAGAAAGTAAAGGGTGCTCATTCATTGTGAGCGCCAGGGAGAGGCTTTCCTGCTGGAGCAGTCAATACGATGAAGTCATTAGAATTAATAGGCAGTTTAATACAGCAGAGGTCAAAAGTTCGGGATTATTGAAATGTCTTAAAATGTACATTTGCTTTATTTAAAGTGCAGTAAAAATGTGAAATATTTTGTTCTTTAAAATAACCATTTTTAAGTCTGAGTATCTTTTAAAACGTAATTTATTTTTTTGATTTAAAGCTGATTTTTTAGCATCATTACTGCACTATTTAAAGTTACAGGTGATAACTAGTATCAGTGTTAAAAAGTGCTGCTGTTTTATAAATCTGTGATATACATACAGTATTATTTTTCAGGATTTTTTTTATTAAAAAAAAAAAACTAGTTTCAAAATGTTATAATTTTTTTTTGAAGCATTATTTTATGGGGGTTTTCACCTTTATTGTATAGGACAGTATAGAGTATTGAAAGCAGAGGGAGGGGAAGGATCGGCAAAGACCCGAGGAATCAAACTTGGGTCGCCATGATCACCAGAGTGCATGTGTCTACACACTAACCACTACACCACTGGTGCCGACAAAATGTTTTCAATTCAATGGGTCCTCATTTAATTATAATTATTATTATTAATAGTAGTAGTAGTAGCAGTAGTATGTCCTTACCTCAAACATGAATACATTCATTCATTTTCGGCTTATTCCCTTTATTAATCTGGGGTTGCCACCGTGAAATGAACCACCAACTTATTCAGCATATGTTTTACGCAGCGCATGCCCTTCCAGCTGCAACCCATCACTGGGAAACACCCATACACTCTCATTCATACACATACACTAAGGACAATTTTAGCTTACCCAATTCACCTGTACCGCATGTGTTTGGACTTGTGGGGGAAACCAGAGGAAACCAACGCCAACACAGGGAGAACATGCAAACTCCACACAGAAACGTCATCTGACCCAGACGAGGCTCGAACCAGCGACCTTTTTGCTGTGAGGCGACAGCACTACCTACTGCGCCACCGCGTCGCCCACACATTATACAGTATATGATATTTTAATTAACATGTAAACAAAAATGTTTCATTTGATAAAGAATTATTTGCAGCATGATACTGTTATAACTCGTTACTGTTATTTAATGCATCCTTAATGAATTATAGATAACATAATATTATAAATATTTACATAAATAATAATAATAATGATATATTTGGGGACACGGTGGGTCGGTGGTTAGCACTGTGGCCTCACAGCAAGAAGGTCACTGCTTCGAGCCCCGGCTGGGTCTGTTGGCATTTCAGTGTGGAGTTTGCATGTTCCCCCCAAGATGGTGTGGGTTTCCTCCAGGTGCTCCGGTTTTCCCTACAGTCCAAAGACATGCGCTATAGGGGAATTGATGAGAGGGGTCTGGCAGCAGATGCAATCTGAGCTGCATGCAATGATTTTGAATGTGCTCACCTAACCCCACCCCTAACCCTACCCCTTATAGTGACGTCACTAGCTCCATTGTGTCTGAGATTGCATCTCTGAGATATGCAGACTCAGCTTGCATCATAAAGGCTGCATCCAGATACTGTTGGAATTGATGAACTAAATTGGCTGTATGAGTGTGTGTGAGTGAATGGGTATTTCCCATTACTGAGTTGTGGCTGGAAGGGCATCCGTTGTGTAAATCATATGCTGGAATAGTTGGTGGTTCATTCCGCTGTGGTGACCCGTAATAAATAAAGGGAATAAGCAGAAGGAAAATCCTAACCACTGAGCCACCGTGCCGCCAGCTTGAATCACAGTTTTCACAAAAATATGAATTATTCAAATTATATTTTAATGATTTCTGAAGGATCCTGTAGCATAGCAGACCTAAAAAATCAGCTTTGCATCACATAAATAAATGATATTTCACAGTATATTCACACAGACAATGCTTATTTTAAAGAGCCCCTGTTTTGCATTATAAAAGGTTATATTTTGGTTTTAGGGGTCTCCAACAACAGGCTGATATGCGTGCGTCTTATAATATGCATTTATTTTTACCTAATTATTCCAACAACTCCCATATGATCTGTTCAGCGATTCATTTGTTCCCAAACCCCTCCTTCATGCGAAGCTAATCTGAGCTGATTGGACTGATGACCCAGTCTGTTGCGAGACAGAGAGAAAAGCCCACCACGGCTATGAAATAGCAGCCAGAGAGCATGTGAGAGCCCAATGCAGGAATGCAATAAATCAATGCAGGTAAACAACAGCATATTCTCTACTCTTAACCCTAACCCCAAGCAATAACAACGACACACATTCAGTGTTAATCCACACCGTGGCAAAAGTCGAACTATTTTGAAAATTGACCGCGCCGCGTGTGAGGAACAGCTGATGGTGGCCATAGCAAAGGCAAACATAGCATTGCCAGTTCAGAAACGCATTTAAATCAGTAAAGGATGAAGCACGCGTCACGTTTTTAACGTGGTTTTGGACGTGATATGTGAACAGCCCCATACAGATTCAACCTGAGAGATACAGTACAAGCACTGATCTATAATAGATATGTGATTACAAGCCGTGCGGGAGGATCACAACTTATAACTACACAAAACGAGGCAATAATTTTAATGACTCTTACATGTTATGATTCGGAGGAAGAAGAAACTGCCATATGAACTGTAAAGTCCCTGACAAAGCCTGACAAAGTCTCATAGTCTCTGCTGCTCCTTTAATAGCAAACGGCCGGCGAATCCAATAGTATCTGCATGCAGCCTTTATGATGCAAGCTGAGACTGCATCACTCAGCGATGCAATGTCAGACACAATGCACTCAATGGAGTGAGTGACGTCACTGTGACGGGTAGGGTTAGGGGTGGGGTTAGGTAAGCGCATTAAAAAGCATTGGATGCAGCCCAGATTGCACTGCACCATGTCTGCAGCCAGACCCCTCTCGGCAAATCCTGCACTGCAGTGTAGGTTATTGTATTAAAAATCAGAAAAATGACAGGAACAAACACAGCACACGGTTGGCTATACTGTGGTGTTGTTGTGAAATTAATTAAATATTGTTGTAAAAAATTAATATTAATCCACTTAGTGCTGTCTTACACACTGCATGGAAAGTCATTTTCAAAACTCATAATAGGAGCTCTTTAAATGGTAAAATATTTTCAAATATTTTACATTTTTTGCTATATTTTTCATCAAAATAAACAGCCTCACTGAGCAGAAAAGCCTTTCAAAAACTATATATATATATATATATATATATATATATATATATATATATATATATATATATATATATATATATATATATATATAAAATAAAGAAATATATATATATATATATATATATATATATATATATATATATATATATATATATATATATAATCCTGTGTATTGCAGAGTTCCAGAAATAAATCGGATTTATTTACAAACCTAATATTGATCATATATGCTGCATTATGATTAACAGAGGTTGCCAAAAATCCTGTTTTAATGCAAAATGATGTGTGTTGATTTAATATTTGTGATTTGCTCTCTGACAGACTGGTGCTACCAGACACAAGTGAGCTGTGATTCCCACTGTAAAGGTGAGCATGAGTTTATTAATGTTCAGTTCTGCTGTCTCGTTGAGGGAAAGTTATCATATTTAATTACGTTATATTCAATATAATATTTTTCTTTCTAGTTTTATCTTAATCATGAATACATTTTCATAGTTGTTTGAGTTTACGACCTTTTTTTTCTTGCTTCTTCTTAGAGGATGTCCTAGATAAGCACCCAGTGGTTATTTTATATTGCATTATTTGCAGGGATTCACAGGGCTTTAACCGTAATTGTAAATAACTTGTGGAAAGGACGCATTAAATTTACATTTTTGGTGACCGGGTCACCAATTAATTAATTAATTAATTAAAAAATAAAAATAATAATAAAATAATGAAATAATAAAATAATAAAAATAATAATTAATTAATTAATTAATGTCAGTGATTCAATGATTAGAGTCACTTAGTCACTTGCTGTGCTTGCAAATGAATCAGCATTTGAACTAATCTGTTTCTGAGTGAATCATTTGAGTCAGTGATTCAATGATTCATTCACAAAAAAAGTCACTTAAACACTTGCCGTGTCTGCAAATGTTTCAGTGTTTTGAATGAGGTTGTTTCTGATTGAATCATTTGAGTCAGCGATCCAATGATTCATTCATAAAGAGAGCCGCTTAGTCACTTGCTGTCCTTATAAATGAATCAGCATTTTGAAATAATCATTTGAGTCAGTGATTCAAAGATTCATTCATAAAAGAAAGTCATTAGTCAATTGCTGTCCTTGTAAATGAATCAGCATTTTAAATGAATCTGTTTCTGAATAAATCATTTGAGTCAGTGATTCAATAATTTTTTTCCAGAAAAAAAAAGAGTAATTTAGTAACTTGCTGTCCTTGTAAATGAATCAGAGTTTTGAATGAATGATTTAAGGCAAAAATTCAATGATTCATTCATTAAGAGAGTCACTTAGTCACTTGCTGTCCCTGTAAATGAATCAGCATTTTGAATGAATTTGTTTCTGAGTGAATCATTTGAGTCAATATTTAAATGATTCATTCATAAAGAAAGTCACACAGTCACTTACTGTGCTTGTAAATGAATCAGCATTTTGAATAAATCAGTTTCTAAATAAATCATTTGAGTCAGTGATTCAATTATTCATTCATAAAGGGTCATTTAGTCACTTGCTGTCCTAGTAATTGTATCAGCATTTTGATTCAATGATTCATTCATAAAGAGAGTCACAGAGTCACACTTGTAAATGAATCAGCATTTTAACTAATCTGTTTCTGAGTGAATCATTTGAGTCAGTGATTCAATGATTGATCAATGATTAGTCACTTGCTGTGTTTGTAATAGTTTGAATGAATAAATCTGTTTAAACTAATTGTGAATGAATGATTCGGTCATAAAAAGAGTCACTTGCGGTGTTTGTTAATGAATCAGCATTTGAGTGAATCTGTTTCTGAATGAATCTTTTGAGTCTGTGATTAAATGATTCATTCATAAAGAGCCATTTAGTCACTTGCTGTGGTTGTAATGGTTTGAATGAATGAATCCGTTTCTGAGTGAATCATGAGTCAGTGAATCAATGTTTCATTCAAAGAGGAAGTCAGTCACTTGCTGTGTTTGTAATGGTTTGAATGAATGAATCTTTTTGAATGAATCGTGAATAAATAAATCTGTTTGAATTAACTGTAAAGAAATGAATCACTTGAGTCAGTGATGCAATTGTTAATTCATAAAGAGAGTCACTTAGTCACTTGCTGTGTCTGTAATGGTTTAAATAAACGAATCTCTTTGAATGAATCGTGGATGCATGAACCTGTTTGAATTAATTGTAAATGAATGAATGAATTGAATAATTATTAACAAAATAAGTCGGGATCACAAGAAAACAAGACCGAACTGGCCTCTCAAGACTTCCGTACTTATTTACAGAAGCAAAAATCAGTCTAATATTGCGTCTGCATGTTTTTCTCAGGTCCAGAGAAATGGAGAGAAGTCAATGCAGACTGCGGGAAGGACAGACAGTCACCCATAAACATAGTGACCAAGCAAACCAAGCTGGACGAGCGATTGACACCTTTCAGATTCACTGGATACCAGACCGTGTTCGATGGCACATTGAAGAACAATGGACACTCGGGTCAGTGATTCAATGATTCATTCATAGGCTCACTTGGTCACTTGTTGTGTTTGTATTGACTGAATCTGCTTCAGAGCAAATCATTTGAGTCAGTGTTTCAATGATTCATTCATAAAGTCACTTAGTCACTTGCTTTGTTTGTAAAAGAACCAGCGACTTGAATGTATCTGCTACTGAATGAATCATATGGGTCAGTGACACGATTCATTCATAATCACTTGGTTACTTGCTGTGTTTGCAATGGTTTGAATGAATGCTTCTGTTTGAATAAATTGTGAATGAATGAATTATTTAAGTAAGCGATTCAATGATTTAGTCATAAAGAAAGTCACTTGCTGTGTTCGTTAATGAATCATTGTTTGAGTGAATCTGTTTCTGAGTGAATCATTTGAGTCAGTGATATAATGATTCAGTCATAAAGAGAGTTACTTAGTCACTTGCTGTGTTTGTAATGGTTTTCTCTTTGAATTAATCTGTTTGGATGAATTGTAAATAAATGAATCATTTGAGTCAATAACTCAATGATTCCTTCATAAAGAGAGTAAATTATTAGTCACTTGCTGTGTCTGTAAATAAATCAGCATTTTGAATGACTTAGTTTCATTCATTAAGAGTCGCTTAGTCACTTGCTGTTCTTGTAAATGAAGTATCATTTTGAATGAATCATTTGAGTCAGTGAATCAATGATTCATTGATAAAGAGAGTCATTAGTCACTTGCTGTCCTTGTAAATGAATCAGCATTTTGAATGAATCACTTTTTGAATGAATTATTTAAGTCAATAATTCAATGATTTATTCATAAAGAGAGTCACGCAGTCACGTGCTGTCTTTGTAAATGTATCAGCATTTTTAATGAATTGGTTTCATTTGAGTCACTTGCTATAAATGAATTAATCTGTTTGAATGAATCATGAATGAATGAATCAATTTCAGTGAATCATGAATGAATGAAATTTTTAAGCTCAATGATTCATTCATAAAGCAAGTCACTTAGTTACTTCATGTGTTTGTTAATAAATAAATCAGTATTTTGAATGGATCTGTTTTTGGGTGAATCATTTGAGTAAGCGATCCAATGATTCATTCATAAAGAGAGTCACGTAGTCAGTTGTTGTTCTTGTAAATGAATCAGCATTTTAAATGAATAATTTGAGTCAGTGATTCAATTATTCATTCATAAAGAGAGTCATTAGTCACTTGCTGTCCCTGTAAATGAATCAGTGTTTTGAACGAATTTTTTTCTTAGTGAATCATTTGAGTCAATAAATCAATGATTCATTCATAAAGAAAGTCACACAGTCACTTGCTGTCCTTGTAAATTAATCAGCATTTTTAAATTAATATTTAAATTAATCATTTGACTCAGTGATTCAATGATTCATTTTTAAATGAGATTCATTAGTCACTTGCTGTCCTTGTAAATGAATCAGCATTTTGAATGAATCATTTGAGTCAGTGATTCAATGATTCATTCATAAAGAGGGTCACACAGTCACGTGCTGTCCTTGTAAATGAATCAGCAATTTGAAATAATCATTTGAGTCAGTGATTCAATGATTCATTCATAAAGAGAGTCAGTTAGTCACTTGCTGTCCTTGTAAATGAATCAGCATTTTGAATGAATCTGTTTCTGAGTGAATCCCTCTTGAATAGGGATGTAACGGTATCAGAATTTCACGGTACGGTAATACCTCGGTATGAATGTCACGGTACGGTATTTATTGAATCATTTACAGGAAAAAAAAAACTTTTGAAAATACTCCAAAAAAGTGCCAAAAGTGTCAATGACATACAAATTAGCCATCTATCTGTTAGCTTTGAAACAGGAACTTCAATTTTAATAACAAAAAATTATTAAACCATGTAAAAAAATAAAGTTTCAATTTAGTATTGTTGAAAACTCATCACATTTAACATTTAATCACTCACTTAGATAGAGATGGGTTTAAAGGAAAATTATCATATAAATATAATCTGGTAAAAGCTGGTATCTCTGGGTATTTACAATGTCCCCTGCAACAGAAAAAAACCCTCTCATTTGGGACTGAGGTTTCTGGGACAAGAGAGATATGACTTGGCCCATGTTGACAGCAGTGGGTAACGTTGTGCATTGTCTTTCCCCCACTTGAGAGGACAAACCATGAGTGAGATAGAGATCTCTTTGCGGTACAAGTCAATGTCTGCATCAATCTGAACAGTGTGCTGTGTTTCTGCAGTCCCCATGACTGTTATTAGTCGTATTCCCCAACTTGCAGGCACGTGCACACATAGGGCTCAACCTGTGCAGTGCACATGCCCTTTTTAGTCTTGGATAGAAAATGCCCTTCCAAAACGATCAAAAGTGCCCCCGCGACGCGACACAACCTCCGTCCAGTCCAGCCCTTCAGTAGGCGCGCGAAAACACCTCTCTTGAGTATGCGCGCTCAACCCCCCCTCGGCGCTTTACAATACGCGCGCCACAACACAGCTGATCAGAACGCGCGCGACAGCACCGCTATTCAGCACGCGCGCGGCGACAACACCCGCTTTAGGTTCGATCATTTCCATCTTTTTTTCATCTCCGCTACTAGCAGCACACTCCATTTCCGCATTACTGGATCTGTAGCGACAACAGACCGCAAAGGATTATGGCCACGCCGGGGCTGATGGGAAATGAAGTTTCAGCTACCTCCCGTTCGCTTCATTCGCCTGAGCAAATTTTCTCAGAAGACCTATAGTTTTACCGAGTCATGCGACTTCGGTAATATCGAAAAAATTTAATATGACGGTATGACGGTATGGTTTGTCCTCTCAAGTATGACGGTATTTACAATACCGTTACATCCCTACTCTTGAATGGCTGACTTTAGCTGTTTTCTCTCTGTAATGACTGCGGTTTTATCGTCTTTGCTTCAGTTCAGGTCAGTATTCCTGTCCCAGCCACTATTTCTGGAGGAAATCTGGCAGAACCATATAAAGCTGTGCAGTTTCACCTGCACTGGGGCATCAGCAGCGGCCCAGGCTCTGAACACACCATTGATGGAGAGCAGTATCCAATGGAGGTCAGAACAAAAACCTTATTCATCTGCATTCGTAAAGACAGAGCTGTCATAAGCTCAGGGGTTGTTAATAGAGGGCTTTTGCTTTGTTGATCCCACGTGTTCACATTGAATCAACTTATTTTTACACCAATCATGTTAAAGTGACTTTTTTCAAGATGTAAAATAAGATTCTGAGCGCGATTGTGCTTTGTTTTTCTAAAAAAAATTTTTAAAAATTTTTCTAGAACTTATACATTTGGCCTACTAATTTTTGAACCGATATTCTAAGTTATTTTGCTATATTAGCTCCAGATTTGGCTTCAGTACTTACTAATCTAATGTATATGCACAAATATAATATTGTATAGCTTCCTATAGAAAATATTCATTTAAGTGAGAGATTTGTTGAGGGCATACTTATATATGCAGAGCACTATATATATATATATATTTAACTTTTGTAAACAGCAAAAAATGCTAAACATCACATGAGAAAACTATTACAACATATTAAAATGTAAAATAAATAGTTGAAGTCAGAATTATTAGTGCCCCTGAGTTATTAGCCAATAATATAATTAAATATGATAACTTTCCCTCAACGAGACAACAGAACTGAACATTAATAAACTCATGCTCACCTTTACAGTGGGAATCACAGCTCACTTGTGTCTGGTAGCACCAGTCTGTCAGAGAGCAAATCACAAATATTAAATACACACACATCATTTTGCATTAAAACATGATTTTTGGCAACCTCTGTTAATCATTGTGCAGCATATATGATCAATATTAGGTTTGTAAATAAATCAGATTTATTTATGGAACTCTGTAATACACAGGATTATAATAATTGTTATTATTTTATTATTATATAGTGAAGTCAGAATTATTCGCCCCCTGTTTATTTTTTCCCCTTTTTCTGTTTAAAGGAGAGCAGATTTCTTCAACACATTTCTAAACATAATAGTTTTAATAACTCATCTCTAATAACTGATTTATTTTATCTTTGTCATGATGACAGTAAATAATATTAGACTAGATATTCTTCAAGACACTTCTATACAGCTTAAAGTGGCATTTAAAGGCTTAACTAGGTTAATTAGGGTAACTAGGCAGGTTAGGGTAATTAGGCAAGTTATTGTATAATGATGGTTTGTTCTGTAGACTAGCGGAGAACAAATATTGCTTAAAAGGGCTGATAATATTGACCTTAAAATGGCTTTAAAAAAAAAAAAACTGCTTTTATTCTGGCCAAAATAAAACAAATAAGACTTTCCCCAGAAGAAAAATTATTATTAGGCATACTCTGGAAATGTCCTTGCTCTGTTAAACATCATTTGGAAAATTTATAAAAAACAATATACAAAGGGGGGGCTAATAGTTCTGACTTCAACTATATATTTCAAAGCATATATTTCAAATATGTAATGTAATGTGTATTTATTTAGCGCATTTATTGTGTATGGTCATACACCCAAAGCGCTTCACAATCTCTCCACACGACCACCAGTGTGCAGCACTTGGATGATGCAACGGCTGCCACAGGACAACGGCGCCAATGTGCTCACCACACACCAGCTATTGGTGCAGTGGAGAGACAGTGATAGAGCCAATTCAGTGGATGGGGATGATTGGGAGGCCATGCTATATTTCAAATATATTTTTAAAACATGGCCAATTCAAATGCTATGAATGTATTACATGAGATGTTATATAAAACTTTTAATGTGAATAACACACAAAGAAACACGGTCATACTTCATGTCAGTTTTGCTTCTTCAGTTTTCAGCTGGCATATTATTGTTAGTTTACAGAAATATTAAGCTATTTTTAAAGAAAAACATTGAATCGTGAAAGTCAAGCATTGCATTGAAATATGATTCGAAAAAAGAGACTAATCTACCATTGTTATTCCATTTGCTTTAATTTGTTCCTACACACCTTTAATTGCATTTTAATGAACTGAGACCACATTTGATTTACATAATGAATTACATTAATATCTCTTTACACTCTAAAAAATGCTGGGTTATTTCAACCCAATTCTGGGTGTAACACTGACTAAACCAGCTCGTGGGTTCTGAATTAAATTAATAAGACCAATGTGTGTCCTTATTTTACCATTTGGGTTTAAATAAGCCAGCATCTGTTAGAGTGTACTGTTAAAATAAGGATTAATTCATTTTCCTTCAGTTTAGTGCCGTATTTATCGCCACAGGGGAATGAACCACCTAGGATTAATCAACATAAGCATATTATTATTATTATTATTAAAAAACATATAAACAAATGGGCAACACAGTGGCACAGTAGGTAGTGCTGTCGCCTCACAGCAAGAAGGTCGCTGGTTTGAGCCTTGGCTTGGTCAGTTGGCGTTTCAGTGTGGAGTTTGCATGTTCTCCCCGCATTCACGTGGGTTTCCTCTGGGTGCTCTGGTTTCCCCCACAGTCCAAACACATGCGCTACAGCTGAATTGGGTAGGCTAAATTATCCGAAGTGTATGAGTGTGAATGAGTGTGAATTTGTGTGTATGGATGTTTCCCAGAGATGTGTAAAACATATGCTGGATAATTTGGTGGTTCATTCCGCTGTGGCGACCCTGGAATAATAAAGGGACTAAGCCAAAAATAAAATGAATGAATGAATTTAAATAAAGTCTCATTTTCCTGTCTCGCCAGCTGCACATTGTGCACATGAAGCAGAAATACATCCGGATTGAAGACGCTCTCAAAGACCCGTCTGGAGTGGCTGTGCTGGGATTTTTCTATGAGGTCTGATCTGTTTCAGCTTTAAAATGAATGAATTAAAGTTTCTGATGTTATATTTTGACTTTATACTATCGTCATTGCTATCTGGCAGGTGTCCAGCACCACAAACAGAAAATATGACCTGTTCGCACACGCACTGCGCAGCGTACAGAACACAAGTAAGACCAGATATTACACACTTTTATTACAGCATTTTTTTCCACAATGTTTATTATTATGCTTTGCGTTCAGTTTTTACATATTAAAATAATTATAATATGACTTGGTTTAAATACATGCATTTCATATACTTGTGCATATATTTGCATGCAAAAATGCTGATGCTGCAAAAATACATTATAATGATTTCCGAATGATTATGACTGGAGTAATGATGCTGAATATTCAGCATTTTATCACAGAAATAAATTACAATTTACAATATATTCATTTACAAAATAGTTATTTTAATTTGTAATAATATATAAGAATATTACTGTTTTCGTTGTATTTTTGAAAACATAAATGCACTAAATAAATCAAGGCATAAAGTGACATTTATAATTTTACAAAAGATTAATGTTTCAAATAAAACTTTGTAATAATGAAAAAAAAAAAAATGTCACAATTTCCCAAAAAAATTAATGAGCATTGATACTAATCAGGAATGTTATTTTAATTAACATATTATAATGATTTCTTAATGATCACATGACTCTGAAGACTGAAGTAATGATGCTAAAAATGCAGCTTTTCATCACAGAATTATATGACAGTTTACAATATATTCATTCAGAAAAATGTTATGTTAAATTGCAATAATATTTTACATTATTGTTATTTTACTGTATTATTGAATAAATAAGTTTTATTAATAAAAAAATAAGTCACAATTTCCAGAACAAACGAAGGAGCAACTGTTTTCAATTATAATAACAATCATCATCAGGGCTTAATTTGTGTGAGGGCACCTCATATTACCCCTCCTCAACCACCCTCCTCCCCCATCCGCTGTTCACATTTACTTTTTTCCGCAACTCCCCAACCCTTTTCCCTTTCGTCCGCGACAACCCTGCTGCTCTTTACCATGGTCCGCAACTTGGCCGGATCCGTTACCCCGATCTGTTCCGGGACCTCGCAATTCACAAATTAAACACTGATAATAATAATATAATGAAGGCTAGCCAGCTAGTGAAGTGCTATGCAGGTAAACCTCACTCCTCTGACCTCAAAAGGTGTTCTGGCGACATTAGAGGCCATGGTCTTTAGTCTCCTTGTTAGATCAACCGACCCCCATCAAAGAACCACTGTATCGATTACCGGTGCAGTAGGACCGGTGGGTTACAATAATAATAATAATAATAATGATAATAATAATAATAATACAGGTTATTTTAATCATCAAATCATATTAATATTTCACAATATGACAGTTTTTATCATGTTTTTAATGAATAAATGCAGCCTGCAGATATTCAAAAACATATGACTGTTGCAAAAACCTCAAATTTCAGAACACTAAGATCTATTAGAAATATTTATCATCTGTTTTTCTCTATTTTTTCAGCTAGTGACATCACTGTAAGGGGTGGGGTTAGGGGTGGGGTTAGGTGAGCACATTAAAAAGCATTGAATGCAGCTCAGATTGCATCTGCACCGAGTCTGCAGGCAGACCCCTCTCCATCTAAATAACTGTTTTCATACACACAGATGGCAACACGACTCTTCGTAAGATCTCTCTGAATCAGCTCATCCTGCCTGAAGTGAACATGACCAATTATTACCGGTATGACGGGTCACTGACCACACCGGGATGCACCGAGGCTGTGGTGTGGACGGTGTTTGAAAAGCCCATTCCCCTGGACAGTGAACAGGTACTGAAACACTGATACCGCCTACACACATTATTCACACACTTACTGTTTACCGGAGTGTGCTTTTGTGCTGCTCTTGACTGGTTTTAATAATTGATTTATTGATTTCGTCAACTATTCATCATCTACTCAACATTTACTCGTCAATTACTCGTCATTTACTCAATTACTCATCGATTGCTCAACATTTACTTAACTATTCGTCATTTACGCAATTGCTTGTCAATTATGGGTCATTAACTCAATTACTCATTATCTACTCATCAATTACTCTTCATTTAGTTGTCTTGTTGTTTACTCAATCACTTGTAATTTACTTAATTACTTGTGATTTACTTGACATTTAGATTTACTCGTCATTCACTCAATTACTTGTGTTTTACTAGACATTAAGATTTACTCGTCATTTACTCAATTACTTGTCCATTACGAGTCATTTACTCAATTACTCATCATCTACTCATCAAATACTTGTCAATTACACATCATTTAGTTGTCTTGTCATTTACTCAATTACCCATCATCTACTTAATTTCTTGTCCATTTCGGTCATTTACTCAATTATTAATCATCTACTCATCAATTACTCGTCAATTGCTCTTCAATTAGTTGTTTGTCATTTACTCAATTACTCATCATTTACTCACGTACTCGTACATTACGGGACATTTACTCAACTATTAATCATCTATTCATCAATTACTCGTCAATTGCTCTTCAATTAGTTGTTTGTCATTTACTCATTTACTCATCATTTACTCAAGTACTCGTACATTACGGGACATTTACTCAACTATTAATCATCTATTCATCAATTACTCTTCAATTGCTCTTTAATTAGTTGTTTGTCATTTACTCATCATTTACTCAATTAATTGTCTATTACGGGCAATTTACTCAATTACTTATCATCTACTCATCAATTACTATACATTTAGTTGTCTTGCAATTTACTCAATTACACATCATTTACTCAATTACTAGTCAATAATTTGTCATTTACTCAATTACTCATCATTTACTCAAGTACTCGTACATTACAGGTCATTTACTCAATTATTAATCATCTATTCATAAATTACTCGTCATTTACTCTTCATTTAGTTGTTAGTCATTTACTCAATTACTCATCATTTACTCAATAACTTGTCTATTACAGGCAATTTACTCAATTACTTCTCATCTACTCATCTATTACAATTCATTTAGTTGTCTTGCAATTTACTCAATTACTCATAATTTACTCAATTACTAGTCAATCATTTATCATTAACTTAATTATTCATCATTTACTCAATTACTCATACATTAAGGGTCATTTACTCAATTATTAATAATCTATTCATCAATTACTAGTCAATTGCTTTTCAATTAGTTGTTTGTCATTTACTCAATTACTCATACATTACAGGGCATTTACTCAATTACTAATTATCTATTCATCAATTACTCGTCAATTATTCTTCATTTAGTTGTTTGTCATTTACTCAATTACCCATCATCTACTCAATTACTTGTCTATTATGGACAATTCACTAAATACTTCTCATCTACTCATCAATTACTATTCATTTAGTTGTCTTGCAATGTCATTTACTTAATTACTCATCATTTACTCAATCACTTGTGATTTACCTGTCATTTAGATTTACTCTGCATTTACTCACCATTTCATAGTTTACTCGCCATTTACTTAACTACTTGTTATTTAAATTTACTACTCATTTACTTGACATTTACTCAAATTTTTGTCATCTACTTAATTGCTGATGAGTATTTGAGTAAAGGACGAGTATTTGAGTAAATGATGCTCATCAATTACCTGTAACTTACTCAATTACTCATCAATTACTTCTCATTTACTCAACTACTCTTCAATTACTTCTCATTTACTCAAATTATCATAATTTACTTACTCGAATTTACTTGTGATTTACGTGCCATTTATTCAATTACTCGTCATTTACTCAATTACTCACCATTTGCTCAATTACTCCTCATTTACTTGTCATTTACTCAATTACTCACCATTTACTTAATTATCCTTCATTTACTTGTCATTTAGATTTGCTTGTCATTTACTCAATTACTCATCATTTACTCATCAATTACTTCTCATCTACTCAAGTACTCTTTGATTACTTCTCATTTACTCAATTTGTCATCATTTACTTAATTACTCGCCATTTACTTAACTACTTTCATTTAAACTTTCAATTTTCAACTACGTCATTTACCTAATTACTCAACAATTACTTGTAATTTACTCAATATTTATCAATTACTTATTATTTATTTGTCATTTACTTGAATTTACTTGTGATTCACTTGTCATTTATTCAATTACTTGTCATTTACTCAATTACTCACCATTTACTCAATTACTCACAATTTACTCAATTACTCACCATTTATTCAATTATTTCTCATTTACTTGTCATTTAGATTTACTTGTCATTTACTCAATTACTTGTCATTTATGTCATCCACTCAGTTATTCATCAATTACTTGTCATTTACTCAATTTCTTAACAATTACTTGTAATTTACTCAATATTTATCAATTACTCATTATTTATTTGTCATTTACTTGAATTTACTTGTGATTCACTTGTCATTTATTCAATTACTTGTCATTTACTCAATTACTCACCATTTACTCAATTACTCACAATTTACTCAATTACTTGCCATTTATTCAATTATTTCTCATTTACTTGTCATTTAGATTTACTTGTCATTTACTCAATTACTTGTCATTTATGTCATCCACTCAGTTATTCATCAGTTACTTGTCATTTACTCAATTTCTTAACAATTACTTGTAATTTACTTAATATTTATCAATTACTCATCATTTATTTGTCATTTACTCGAATTTACTTGTGATTTACACGTAATTTATTCAATTACTTGTCATTTACTCAATTACTCACCATTTACTCACTCACAATTTACTCAATTACTCACCATTTATTCAATTATTCCTTATTTACTTGTAATTTAGATTTACTTGTCATTTACTTAATTACTTGTCATTTATGTCATCCACTCAGTTTATCACCAGTTACTTGTCATTTACTCAATTTCTCAACAATTACATGTAATTTACTCAATATTTATCAATTACTCATCATTTATATGTCATTTACTCAAATTCACTTGTGATTTACTTACCATTTATTCAATTACTTGTCATTTACTCAATTACTCAAAATTTACTCAATTACTCACAATTTACTCAATTATTCCTCATTTACTTGTCATTTACTTAATTACTTGTCATTTATGTCATCCACTCAGTTTATCATCAGTTACTTGTCATTTACTCAATTTCTCAACAATTACTTGTAATTTACTCAATATTTATCAATTACTCATCATTTATATGTCATTTACTCAAATTCACTTGTGATTTACTTGGCATTTATTCAATTACTTGTCATTTACTCAATTACTCACCATTTACTCAATTACTCACATTTTACTCAATTACTCACAATTTACTCAATTATTCCTCATTTACTTGTCATTTAGATTTACTTGTCACCTGTTTACTCAATTACTTGTCATTTATGTCATACACTCGGTTATTCATCAGTTACTTGTCATTTACTCAATTTCTTAACAATCACTCGTCATTTTTTCAATTACTCTTCCTTTGATCAATTATTTGTCGTTTACTCAATTTACCCATCAAATACTAGTCAGTTTACACATTGTTTACTCATTATTTACTCATCCTTAACTTTGTGTTTCTTCAACCAGCTTCAGGCTTTCTCCTCTCTGAAGTTTCGCGATGGGAAGCCGATGGTCGGAACGTTCAGACCCGTTCAGCCTCGTAACGGGCGAGTGGTTTATCGGTCCAGCGGTGGGACTTTATTGGTCAGTGTTTTCCTTCTGATGGCTTCCGTCAGCACAGCATTCACCATAACCAGACTCAACTAACTTCAACATTCCCAACCATCACCAGCACAATGAGTCCTCCACTCACCAGAGCACCAGCAGGACAACCACAGAATAAAAAATTACAGGAGCAGAACTGCATGAGTAGATGACCATAGCTCTCATAGCTGGACTAAAAACATCCGTGGAGCTCTGACGGCTAGAAAATGCATGACCTTTACTATTATAGATACACACACAGCAGTCTATATTTGTGAGGCCAAAGTGTTTTGATGTGCATTACAAACACTCACAACGATGATCAGCTCTCACAAACACTGATGACACTGAGGTCAAAGGTCAGTGAGTCAAATAGATAAGAGAGAAACCAGGCCAAGTAAACGCATTGCATTCATATAAACTAATTAACGTTATGGTCAGGGCTTGACATTAACTTTTTTGATCACCAGCCACTGTGGCTAGCAGTTTTCTAATGTTACTGGCCACTCTGCATTTTCACTAGCCACGATTTTGTTGTTGGGAAAATGCATTTTATATGCATAAATATGACTAAACCTACTTAATTTAGATTTTGTGTTATGTACACATGCCTCATTCATTTAAAGGTGCAGTAGGTGATCTGCCACAATGCTAACAGCTTAGCATAAATCTCTGAATTACAGTCCCTCCCCTGCCATCTAGAGCCACGCCTCCTGAAACACGAGCACCGCAAAAAAACCCTCTCTCATGTGTTAAAGCGACTAGTGCTTGTCCGGCAGCGTGCAAGCCAAACTGACATGCTATTTCAGAGTGAATATTAGAGTTGCATGATAAACAATATAGGGAGAGGCTAAGCGAAATATCGGTATTTACTTGTGTTTTGTTGTTAAACTAATTAAAATCTGCATTATCGATGCTGTAAAAGGACCTTATGAAACTGAAAATAGTCTTATCAATCTTTCATCGGAAGATTTTAGTGGCTGAACAACACTTCTGTGAAGATATAAGCCATTTGTAACAACAACATCTAACTTTACATCAGCTTTGCGTGAAGCTAAAACAGTTTTAAAACAGAACATTACCTGTCTAAGAGAAATCCTTCAGCCATGGTGTCATCCTTTCTCCAGCATGCAAAGGTAACTCCAATATTCATTCGGGTTTTTAAAAAGTTTTGATTCAGCATGCTTTTACAGATCGTGCACGCCTGCTCTCTCGTGAACGCGTAGCGGTCGGCGAAGCTGCGTACAAACGGCTGCGCAGTTGTTCAAATCTGCATTTGCTGACAGACAGATTGGGCTACTTATCGGAATTATCAGAGATGACGGTCCGACTCTATTTAATTGGATGAACATTTTTTTGTTTTATGCCTTACCCAAAATATAAAAATACATTTAAATACATTTAGATCATTTACTTTAATCATTACTATTAGACTGTGAAGAGACTTTCAACCAGCTCAACAACAAATGCTTCTGAAGATAATCACCTACTGCACCTTTAACTGTTTTGTGTTGTGTTTGACCTTGCTCAATGACCATGAGCAAATAGGTTGTGGTTCAAATTGTTGCATTGGAATTGGCTCTTATTTCACATGACTTTTCAGGACTCAATATTAAGGATTTACCAGTTTTTTTTTCTGGCGACACAAAAAATAAATAAACAAATACTAATTTACAAATTACAAAATACAAATTACTAATTACTTCTTAGCTACAATTTTTAATCAATTAAATTTTTTAAAAAACAAGCTAAACATAGCTGTTTACATGCACTTTTTATTCAACAAAATCTTTCTTTAAAAAAAAAAAAAGATCTAAGATTTTACAAATAACTATTATCATGTATCTAAAACTATGCACAGTAGTCTGTCCAGGCTAAAGGTCCAGTTAAACCACCCGTCAACTTTACATAAATGGGAAGTTAATCTCCTATTAAAGCAATGTCATTGTAAAGGATGATAATTAAACCATATATATATATTAGTATATATTTAAGTGTAAGCAAAGGAAAGCATACCGTGTCATAATGAAAGTATGATCATGTGCACACAGTTACCGTTAGCCCTATTAATAATCTGTTCAAAGAATGATAAAAAGTGAACTGCTGCTGCCTACAAAAAACATCTAAAGCTTTTAAAAGCAGCAGGACTGTGAGTGCACGAGCTTTGTCCAGTCTGTTTCAAAGAGAACTGATTGCACAAATTTGCAGACATTTTTGCAACCCAGGCTCATTCTGAAAACGTAGTTCTGTGGAAGTTTCTGGAGGCCGCGAAATACGTCCCGGGAGGTATGTGTTTGTGCAGTTTTTGTTTTTCGCGAATCCGCGAGAGGCCGCTGTGTGCGCTTTTTCGTATCTCGAATGTCTCTCACGAGTGCCGTTCGCGCCTGTGCTGTTCTTAAGTGAACCCACCAGGGGCCGCTGTCTGACTGACTGAATGATTGACTGCGCGACCGGCCAATCGGCCGACCCACCCACCTCCTTCCCTGAACCCAACCAATTTTACCGATTGACCTGCCCGCCCGCTCACTTCCCTAAACCCGAGCAACAATTTAGAAAAGCCCTCGTCTGATTTTTTTACAACGTTTTCAGATTTCACCACGTTCTCACCCTGTTATGAACTTGTTCGCTTTATTTTTTGGATTCTGTTTTTGTCTTACCTGATTTTTGGAACCGCTCTTCCCCGGACTCAAACCCGGTCGCTGTGGTCAACTCCTCCTCTCTGCATCTGAAGTCTGCTGACGTACACGATGAGCTGACTGGACAAACTGGTTGTGGCGGGAAAGCCCTCCACACGGAGGTAAGCGGTCAGCCGGTAAGCGGAAAGGGAACAGCATCATACCGCCCTGTAGCGTTCGCTTAAAAAAATTAAATGCAGCCATACGTACCTCCCGGGACGTATTACGCGGTGTCCAGAAATGTCCACGGGACTACGTTTTCAGAATGAGCCTGGGTTGCATGTTTGCTTCGCACAAGGAAACGGGAGTGTGTAAGCTTTTTAAACTCTCGTGCCCATCAGCCGTGTGCGTGATACTAAAGCCCTGATCAGTGAGAAAGCCTTGAAAAAGCCTACGTCTCACCATGCGCGTGATCATCCTCTCATTCGTTATTCACCTGCTTTCTTTTTCAGTCGTGCTGCTTCTCGATAAACTACAATTAAAAATGATTTTTAACCAGAAAAAGTGGCTAGTGGGAGCGGCTCTCTTACCTTAAAATCTACCCGCATTTGGCAGGTTGGCAGGTGTTAATGTCAAGCCCTGGTTGTGGATATTTTATTTGAGCATTTTTAATAGTAGAATTATTATTTTTTTGGAGGAAACGACACTGGAATAAAACTAATTATGCTTTACTTGAACACAAATACATTCATATGTACATACAAAGCAATACACTTACAACCCAAATCAGAACAAGTTGGGACAGTATGGGAAACCGTAAATAAAAAAAGAAAGTAGTGATTTCCAAATTTACTCTGACTTGTATTTCACTGCAGACAACAAACATTATTCAATGTGTTCCTTATGATTTCTATAGTCTTTTCCTAAATGAGAATCCCATCTGCCTGTTTACATGACAGTCGCATTGTCACATGTCCCATCTATAGCTGATTTATTTCCACATATGAAGGAGACCTGAAACCCACCTCTGAATATCCGAATGCATGCCTTTTTTTCGTGTTTACAGTCAAAGATCAGGGGTCCGTTGTTCGTACGTGGATTACTTAGTTAGCTGCATTTGGTTATTGACGATTTGACACGATCCAGGATCGTTTCGTTCTTTAAAGCTGATCCGAGAGTTGTTGTCATAGCAACAGTTCTGCTAGCTCAAACCTGGTCGGAAGCAGGCTCGATTCACATAAACAGAATTAGATAGGCTCAGTTTAAGCAAAGATAATACTGAAAGTATGTACCAAATTCTGATATTTTTATGTTTTATTTAATATTATATGTTTATTTAATATGACGTGATGTGATGCTTCATAAAAGTTGCAAGCGTCTTTACCAATATCCAAATGTTTTTGTAAACATCCAGTTATTCTTTACACCGATTAAAAACCGGCTACTATAATACTATAATAAGAAAAATCCGCTCTAACTGTAAAACTAAATAAACTGCTCTTGACACATGAAAGGGCCAAGCATGCAGCCCACAACAAGGTGTAAAGTTATTGCATGTCACATTTGACAAACCGTGTACTGTGATTTAATTTAGCTCACATGGATGATTGAATATTAATCAGATGATGTCATTACGCTGCTGTGCCGTCAGCCAATCATTGCATTGCTGATCATGATTTCGAGGATGGATAGATCAGTCCTCTACAACACACACAGCGATCTCAGATCAGTTCATCCAGACATTTGATTCACGAACTTGTTTGAAGAACCAAATTAGCCAGAAATCAGTTATCAAGAGGAACAGATCCAGGATCTGCCAAATCATCTTAGATCATTTAAGCAAGCTACGAAGAACGGACCCCTGATCTGATCTGTGTCACATATGAGCAAAAAAACGAAATTGGGTCACGTTTAACTGGCAGTGTAAACGGTGTCATATTGTCTGCAAAACAAGTCCAAGTAAATTTAGAAACCACTTCTTTCTTTTTTATTTGTGTTTTCCGTACTGTCCCAACATTTTCTGATTTGGGGTTTTACAATAACAAAGTTCAAACAAAAGTTAGAAGATTAACAACAGAAACTAATTTCCAATCACAAAAAATGGAAACCTTTGTCCTTCTGATAAGTTAAACTATAATGCTCTAAATGACAATACTTTTTATTTTAATTCAGCAAGAAACGTTATCAGGGCTTTATAGAATAAAACAAATATTATATAAAGATATTTTTCCGATGCTGTGTATTATTTAAACACTCTGGCATACACACACACACACACACACACACACACACACACACACACACACACACACGCAGTCCCTGAAACAAACATGAAAGAAAACTGTAAGTGATTATAAAAACTTAGCTATACCTGCAGTTCTTCACACACACATACATACACATACACACACACACACACACACACACACACACACACACACACACACACACACACACACACACGTTTTGTTTATTTTCCATTCATTTCATACTGTCCAAAGCGTATATAGTATTGCCCTCACCCCACCCTACCCCTAAACCCAACCATCACAGGAGTCAGTGTCCAGCTTTACTCTCTGATTAAACTCATCCTCTGTGATTTATAAGCATTTTGAGAAATGAGGACGTCACCAATGTCCTCATATTTCACCTCCTTTTTGTAATACCTGTGTCATACCCATGTCATTATACAGATTTGTGTCCTGATATGTCACAAAAACACACACACACACACACACACACACACACACACACACACACACACACACACACACACACACACACACACACACACACACACATACACACATACATAAGTCCCTGAAACAAAAATAAAAAAAGTAAGTGAATTTAAAAAGTTAGCCATACCTGCAGTTCTTCACACACACACACACACACACACACACACACACACACACACACACACACACACACACACACACACACACACACACACACACACACACACACACGCAATATTTGTTGTGTTAAAATGAGCCAGAATTGATTAAAGTTTCACAACATTTACGCGCTTCAAGAATACTAAAGTCTGATGTTCAGATGCTGTAGAGTCTGTGCTGCAGTCTGAAAGAGGACACATGACTTGTGTTTATAAGCTTCTGAGAAACACAAACGCACTCAATATTATTAGTATTTCGAAACACTACGAATCCGGGAAACGTGCAACCTCCATAGTCATGAGGCACATCGATGTTATCTTATTTTTTTACACATGAATATGTATGTATGTTTATGAACATTGTGCTCGGTAATTTGCATTGTGGCTTGAAGAATCTGAACACTAATGAACTCTGGACACTAAGCATCACTGCGTTTCTTTGCCTGTGCACATTCAACATTTATTCTTTATTATTGCTGAAAATATGTAACCTGAGATTTGATAAGTAACTGCAGTAATGATATAATGACGATGTACTGCTGAAGATGTGGACAATGCATTCCTGTATGAAAATAAACGTGTTTACTTTTTAAATCAGAGTCTGGTCTTATTTTTTTTCTGCAGAAAACCAGTTCAATCATTACTTGTCATCATTGCTCTTTGCTCTTGGTGTGGTTAGCTTTCACACTGCAAAGTTTCTAATCGGACCAAAAGAGCAAAAACAAGTCACGTGTGAGTAAACTCTCCTCACATTGGTCAGAGTGTCAGGGTTTATTTTGCAGCGTCTCGCTAAGCTGTCAGGAGAGGTGGTGGTTTGGTGGTGATTGACAGGGTGTGCGTGCGCGGTGGGGAGGGGTGGGAAAGGTGCGCGACGATGCCTATTTGAGGACCGGGAGAGAGACCGAGATTACCGGGAGATCATCACTCGTTTGCGGGCATCCGGAGACTCGCGAAACTTCCCGCGTTACTCATAATTCTCACTTCATATAGCCGTAAGCCTATTACATATCCATAAAACACTGTGATGTAACCGCGCTCGGATCAGATCGCTTTCTCACTGCAATCGAACCGCTCCAGGGTTTGTTTCAATCGAGCCGAGACCACCTCACTCAAGCGATCTCGGAGCGATTACTTTGGCGCGGAACCGAGCGCGATTGCCCTGTTCACATATGCCAAAGGAACCGCGCTAACTGGGCAAACGAGACACGTTCCAAAACAAAAGTGTAGGTGTGAAAGCAGCCTAAGATCAGTGTAGCTGCAGTAACAGTACTGTGTCCAGATATGAACCCTGAATGATAATCCTGAAAAATATTATTAACTGACAAATATTGTTTTAGTTGGTCATTAATCAATGATTCAAAGACCTTTGCTAAAATCGACAGTCTGAAGATAGGACGGTAATTATTTGGGTCTGCAATATCTCCCCGTTTTAATAATGGGGTAACCACAGCAGATTTCCACATTTTAGGTATCACATTAGAAGTGAGACTTAAGATAAATAAAGAGGCTATAGGTTCTGCAACTAGATCAGCTGCCAGACGTAAGAAATACGGGTCAATTTGATCAATTCCTGGAGATTTTTTCATATCTAGAGTCTCCAAAGCTTTATGGACCTGTGAGACAGTGATAGGCAAAAACTTGAACAAATGTGAGGAGCTGTTTCAAACAGACTCAACAAATGTATTTGAAGTATGATATTTAAATATAAGTAGATTTAAGTATATATTTAAATATAGTGTCATTTCAACATATAATGTCTATAGTGTCATTTCAACCAGAACCGCCACTAATTCCAGCATATGTTTAATGCAGTGGATGTCGTTCCAACTGCAACCCAGTACTGGGAAACACCCATACACACTTATTCACACACACTCGAACCAGTGACCTTCTTGCTGTTAGGCGATCATGCTACCTACTGCGCCACCGTGATGCCCTATTATTATAAGCAGTCACACTACTACGGATTGAAGCATTATGCGGAGTCAATGATTGGATCCAAGACCAGCGACGAGATGATCCCAAGGTTTCCATAATCCGGGACCAGGCCGTATCCTGAGCTGCTGCTGCGTTGGTGGTCATGGGGGAGTGGAGAGCATGAGACTGATTCCAGCGATGCTCCAGGGACAGATGAGTCTTTGCTGAGGCCAGCTTCCAGCCTCCACCACGGTGACTGAAGCTCTGCACAAGACTTTTGGCCAGTGGAGAAATTAAAATGGTCGTGCCCAACTGAGTCTGGTTCTCTCAAGGTTTTTTTTTCACTCTCCTACTCTCCTATCCCTCTCCGCTGTCGCGTCTGTCTTTCATGGTTCAGGATTGGTAGAGCTACACATCGATGAATTTGCTCTTCAGTGTTTGGACTCTCAGTAATGATTTTAAAACACACTGAACTGAGCTAAACTGAACTGAACTTAAACACTAAAAACTGAACTACCCTGATCCAGTTACTATGACCATTTATGTGAAGCTGCTTTGACACAATCTACATTGTAAAAGCGCTACACAAATAAAGCTGAATTGGATTGAATATGTTAGTTTAAAGTGAACTGAAGTATCTGCAGCTGTGGTCTGAGCTCAGAGATCATATATTCAGAGATCAGAGGTCAGAAAAGTGTGTGTGTGTGTGTGTGTGTGTGTGTGTGTGTGTGTGTGTGTGTGTGTGTGTGTGTGTGTGTGTGTGTCTTCAGTCATCAGCAGCTCTGAGGTGAGATTTAATTGCACGAGTCTCTCGTTTCTACACAAACGTCAGTCCGTCGACACATATCAACATCTAATCCTCCTCTAATTAACTCACAGTCTGAAGAGTCAACAAACACAACACCAAGACCTTTCACTTACGCACACACACATGAGATCCATTCCTGTTTATTTATATACACAGTTGAGGTCTGAATTGTTAGCCCCCTTGTATATTTTTTATCCACATTTTCTGTTCAACACATTTCTAAACACAATAGTATAAATAATTCATTTCTAATAACTGATTTATTTTCTCTTTGTCATGATGACAGTAAATAATATTAGACTAGATATTCTTCAAGACACTTCTATACAGCTTAAAGTAACATTTAAAGGCTTAACTAGGTTAATTAGGTTAAAATTAGGGGAGTCAGGCAAGTCATTGTATAACAGTGGATTGTTCTGTAGACATTCATTCGTTCATTTTCTTTTCTGCTTATTAATCGGGGGTTGCCACAGCGGAATGAACCGCCAACTTATCCAGCATGTTTTTATGCAGCAGATGCCCTTCCAGCTGCAACACATCTCTGGGAAAGTTCTGTAGAGCGGCCGTCCGTCCAACTGACTGGCTGAACGACTAAATGATCAACCGGGTGGCCAATCGGCTGACCCAGCTGCCCTCCTCCTCCTCCTCCTTCCCTAAACCCAAGCGAAGATTTGCAAAAGCCGTCCAGAAAAAAAAAGCAAAAGCCCTCGTCCTATTTTGTTAGTTTTCGGATCTCGCCCCGTCGCAAACTCGTTCGCTTTTATTTTTTTGGATTCTGTTTTTCATCTTACCTGATTTCTGGAACCGCTCTTCTCCGGACTCGATCCCGGTCGTCGCCGTGGCCGGCTCCTCCTCCGGGCCTCCGCTCTGCCAACGTAACGCTGCGAGCTAAGCGGACAAACTGGTTGAGGCGGGAAAGCCCTCCACATGGAGGCGAGCCGTCAGCCAGCGAGTGCGAAAAGGAGGAGCGGAGTGGCGTCACACCACCCTGCAGCGTTTGCTCGATAAAAAAAAAACAAACACGTAAATCGCGGTCTCCAGAAACGTTTGCGGGGCTACGTTTCCAGAATGAGCTTGGGTTGATTTTAAGGTCAATATTATTAGCCCCTTTAAGCTATATTTTTTATTAGTCTCCAGAACAAACCATCGTTATACAATAACTTGCCTAATTCCCCTAACCTGCCTAGTTACCCTAATTAACCTAGTTAAGCCTTTAAATGTCACTTTAAGCTGTATAGAAGTGTCTTGAAGAATATCTAGTCTAATATTATTTACTGTCATCATGGCAAAGATAAAATAAATCAGTTATTAGAGATGAGATATTGAAACTATTATGTTTAGAAATGTGCTGAAGAAATTGGGGGGAAAAAAATAAACAGGGTCAGTTAGCGTTTCTGTGTGGAGTTTGCATGTTCTCCCTGCATTCGCGTGGGTTTCCTCCAGATGCTCCAGTTTCCCCCGCAGCCCGTAGACATGCGGTACAGGTGAACTGGGTAGGCTAAATTGTCCATAGTGTATGAGTGTGAATGAGTGAGTATGGATGTTTCCTAGAGATGGGTTGCTGCTGGAAGGGCATCGTAATGCGCAAAACATATGCTGGATAAGTTGGCGATTCATTCCGCTGTGATGACCCCAGATTAATAAAGGGACTAAGCCAAAAAGAACATGAATGAATGAAAACAGTTTACTATAACATGATTTAAAAACAATATTTACTGAAAATTACTATAGTATTTTACCCCTTGAGTATGGGTTTAAAGTGTTAGAGTCAATATTATGAAGGTCGGAGTGAGTGAGTGAGTTCCAGAGCTGTAATAAACAAGTAATGATGTTTATTGAAGAAATTCAATAAAATAAAACAAAAATGTTTGTAATAAATTAATAATTACAAGTTATTTACAAACAAGCAATGAAATAAACAGGTAAAATTGTATACAAAATACACTTATATAAGAATATCATTCATTCCTTCATTCATTTTCTTTTTGGCTTAGTCCTTTTATTAATCTGGGGTCGCCACAGCAGAATGAACCTCCAAACTTATCCAGCAAATGTTTTACAGTGGATGCACTTCCTGTCACAACCCAACACTGCGAAAAGTAAACTGTTATGTGCTGTATATATTATAGTCTTTACAACTCTTTGTGAATGAATGCTCCAGAGAGGTGTCCAACCTACAGCATCTAAACAGTGGGGTACCACAGGGCTCTGTTCTTGGGCCACTTCTCTTCTCCATCTACACATCATCTCTGGGACCAGTCATCCAGAAACATGGATTCTCCTACCACTGCTATGCTGATGATACCCAGCTATACCTCTCTTTTCACCCTGATGATCCCTCGGTTCCGGCTCGCATCTCAGCCTGCCTGTCGGACATTTCCCACTGGATGAAAGATCATCATCTTCAGCTGAACCTCGCAAAAACGGAAATGCTTGTAGTTTCTGCCAACTCGACTCTACACCATAACTTTTCAATCCAGATGGATGGGGCAACCATTACTGCATCCAAAATGGTGAAAAGCCTTGGAGTAACGATTGACGACCAACTAAACTTCTCTGAGCACATTTCTAGAACTGCTCGATCTTGCAGATTCGCACTCTATAACATCAGAAAGATCCGACCCTTCTTATCTGAACATGCAGCTCAACTCCTTGTTCAAGCTCTTGTTCTCTCCAGACTGGATTACTGCAACTCTCTACTAGCCGGGCTCCCAGGTAACTCTATCAAACCTCTTCAGCTGCTCCAGAATGCAGCAGCACGAGTGGTCTTTAATGAACCTAAAAGAGCACATGTCACTCCGCTGCTCATCCGTTTGCACTTGCTTCCTTGTCCACACTTGTAAGTCGCTTTGGATAAAAGCGTCTGCTAAATGACTAAATGTAAATGCATACTATAGTCAGAGATGCCGATAGTACACACGAGCTTTACTCAGGGAGAAGTACAGATACAGTTTAAAATGTCTCTGGTAAAAGTTGAAGCGCTCGCTACACTTTTGTACTCAAGTAAAAGCAGGTACAGCCATATAACAGTACTTAAGTAAAAAGTACCCATTACTACTACATGTTTTAGTTTAATTAAATATTCGGTTTCCCCCACAGTCCAAACACATGCAGTATGGGTGAAAAGATCAACTAATTGGCCATAGTGTATAAGTGCATGTGTGAATGTGAGTGTGTATGGGTTGTTCCGAGTACTGGGTTGTGGCTGGATTGGCATCTGCTGCATACAACAAATGCCGGAATAATTGGTGGCTCATTCCGCTGCGGCGACCCCTAAATCAGGGACTAAGCTGAAGGATAGTGAGTGAGGAGCGGTATTGATATTGATACATTAATAAAAAAAAATAACTTGCAATTAAAATTTTTATGTGAAATGTTTGTTGTCAATTTTATGAAAGTAGCCAAGCCGCATCACACCCTGTAATATTGACCAAGATTGCTAAAAAAGTTGGCCCATGTATCATCATCCTGACACAAACTCAAGAGCGTTCAGCATGTAGTTTTGCGGCTGCTTGATCAAAAACAGCTGCCATTATACACTCTGAAAACAAGTCTATCTTTATAAATAATATAAATATTATAATCAGTCTTACATTTTACGCTGGATTCTGTCCAAAATATATTTATGTTTTTTCCTTTTGATAGAATAAATAAATAAATAGTTTTTATTGTTAAAGTATTTGATTGTTTTAGAACTAAATGTACATTTCTTTACAAAAATTCACTTTTTTTCAAGGTATTAGACTGAAAGACCAGAGAAATCCTCTGCAGCATGATCGGAAGTGGACGAAAACTCTAGCCTTAAGCATTTACATGACACACTTTTGAAATTGAATGTGTCTGTCTTGTTTACTCAACAAGGGCTCATTGTGGAAACGTAGTCCCGCAGACGTTTCTGGAGACCGTGGAATACGTCCCGGTGGGTACGTACGGCTGCAGTTTTTGTTTTCGCGAATCCGGGAGAGGCTGCTGTTGTGCGCTTTTTCGCACCTCAGGCGCCTCTCGTGAGTGCGGTTCGCGACCGCGCTGTTCTCGCGTGAACCCACCGGAAGCCGCTGTCCGACTGACCGGATGATTGACTGCGCGACCGGCCAATCGGCCGACCCGCCCTCCACCTTCCCCGAACCCAACCAATTTTACCGATCGACCCGCCCGCCCGCTCGCTTCCCTAAACCCAAACAACAATTTACAAAAAGCCGTCCAAAAAAATAAAAGCCCAGCGTTTTCGGATTTCACCGCGTTCTCACCCTGTCACGAAACTCGTGTTTTTGGGATGCTGTTTTTGTCTTATTTAATTACTGGAACCGCTCTTCCCCGGACTCGAAACCGATCGCCGTGGTCGACTCCTCTCTGCATCTCGAGTCTGCTGACGTACACGACGGGGAAGCCCTCCACAAGGAGGTAAGGCAAGCGTGAAAGGGAACAGCGTCACACCACCCCGCAGCGTTCGCTTGAAAAAAATAAACGCGGCCGTACGTACCCCCCTGGACGTATTCTGCTGTCTCCAGAAACGCGGGGCTACGTTTTTAGAATGAGCTTGGCTTGTGTTTACTTGTGATTTGATCAAGCAAATTGTGTCTTGTTACTATGTAAACAGGACAGCATCCGTCATGTTAAATTCGCACAAATTAAGACTCTCCCTGTCTCATCTGCGTAATCATCCCTACCTTTCTCACGATAATCTTCATAAACTATCCTACATAACGTGCATGACACGCAGGCGCACAATGAATAAAAATAGATTGACTGCATCAAAAAGGCACTCAAATTGCGCAATGACAAGAAATTATATAGACTGCGCCACCAAACACATTAATACGAAAGTAACGACCGTGGTTTAAAAATTTAAGGAGTAGATATTTGTGTAAAAATGTAGATATTTGTGTAAAAATGTAGATATTTGTGTAAAAATTTACAGATATTTGTGTAAAAATGTACAGATATTTGTGTAAAAATGTAGATATTTGTGTAAAAATGTAGATATTTGTGTAAAAATGTACAGATATTTGTGTAAAAATGTAGATATTTGTGTAAAAATGTAGATATTTGAGTAAAAATGTAGATATTTATGTAATAATGTACAGATATTTGTGTAAAAATGTAGATTTGTGTAAAAATTTAGATATTTGTGTAAAAATGTATATATTTGTGTAAAAATGTACAGATATTTGTGTAAAAATGTAGATATTTGTGTAAAAATTTAGATATTTGTGTAAAAATTTAGATATTTGTGTAAAAATGTACAGATATTTGTGTAAAAATGTATATATTTGTGTAAAAATGTACAGATATTTGTGTAAAAATGTAGATTTGTGTAAAAATGTAGATATTTGTGTAAAAATGTACAGATATTTGTGTAAAAATGTACAGATATTTGTGTAAAAATGTAGATATTTGTGTAAAAATGTAGATATTTGTGTAAAAATTTAGATATTTGTGTAAGAATTTACAGATATTTGTGTAAAAATTTAGATTTGTGTAAAAATTTAGATATTTGTGTAAAAATGTATATATTTGTGTAAAAATGTACAGATATTTGTGTAAAAATGTACATATTTGTGTAAAAATCTAGATATTTGTGTAAAAATGTAGATATTTGTGTAAAAATGTAGATATTTGTGTAATAATGTACAGATATTTGTGTAAAAATCTAGATATTTGTGTAAAAATGTAGATATTTGTGTAAAAATGTACAGATATTAGTGTAAACATGTATATATTTGTGTAAAAATGTAGATATTTGTGTAAAAATGTAGATATTTGTGTAAAAATGTACAGATATTAGTGTAAACATGTATATATTTGTGTAAAAATGTAGATATTTGTGTAAAAATGTACAGATATTTGTGTAAAAATGTAGATATTTGTGTAAAAATGTAGATATTTGTGTAAAAATGTACAGATATTTGTGTAAAAATGTAGATATTTGTGTAAAAATGTACAGATATTTGTGTAAAAATGTAGATATTTGTGTAAAAATTTAGAAATTTCTGTAAAAATTTAGATATTTGTGTAAAAATGTACAGATATTTGTGAAAAATGTAGATATTTGTGTAAAAATTTAGATATTTGTGTAAAAATTTAGATATTTGTGTAAGAATTTACAGATATTTGTGTAAAAATGTAGATTTGTGTAAAAATTTAGATATTTGTGTAAAAATTTACAGATATTTGTGTAAAAATTTAGATTTGTGTAAAAATTTTGATATTTGTGTAAAAATGTATATTTTTGTGTAAAAATCTACAGATATTTGTGTAAAAATTTAGATATTTGTGTAAAAATCTAGATATTTGTGTAAAAATGTAGATATTTGTGTAAAAATGTAGATATTTGTGTAAAAATGTACAGATATTTGTGTAAAAATGTAGATATTTGTGTAAAAATGTAGATATTTGTGTAAAAATGTACAGATATTTGTGTAAAAATGTAGATATTTGTGTAAAAATGTACAGAAATTTGTGTAAAAATGTAGATATTTGTGTAAAAATGTACAGATATTTGTGTAAAAATGTAGATATTTGTGTAAAAATTTAGATATTTGTGTAAAAATGTACAGATATTTGTGTAAAAATGTAGATATTTGTGTAAAAATGTACAGATATTTGTGTAAAAATGTAGATATTTGTGTAAATATTTAGAAATTTCTGTAAAAATTTAGATATTTGTGTAAAAATGTACAGATATTTGTGTAAAAATGTAGATATTTGTGTAAATATTTAGAAATTTCTGTAAAAATTTAGATATTTGTGTAAAAATGTACAGATATTTGTGTAAAAATGTAGATATTTGTGTAAAAATTTAGATATTTGTGTAAAAATTTAGATATTTGTGTAAAAATGTACAGATATTTGTGTAAAAAATTAGATATTTGTGTAAAAATGTAGATATTTGTGTAAAAATTTAGAAATTTCTGTAAAAATGTAGATATTTGTGTAAAAATGTACAGATATTTGTGTAAAAATGTAGATATTTGTGTAAAAATGTACAGATATTTGTAAAAAAATGTAGATATTTGTGTAAAAATTTAGATATTTGTGTAAAAATGTACAGATATTTGTGTAAAAAATTAGATATTTGTGTAAAAATGTAGATATTTGTGTAAAAATTTTGAAATTTCTGTAAAAATGTAGATATTTGTGTAAAAATGTACAGATATTTGTGTAAAAAATTAGATATTTGTTTAAAAATGTAGATATTTATGTAAAAATGAAGATATTTGTGTAAAAATGTAAAGAGTAAAAGTAAAAAGTTGTCAGAAAACGAAATAGTGGAGTAAAGTACTGATACCAGAACCACCCCCCACCCCTCTTTCAGTTCGCGAGCGCCTCCACTCCACCCCCAAAACCACCCCCCGCCACTGACAATAATGCAGTAATTGTACTTCCCATCTCTGACTGCATTGACTATAGTGAACTGATAAACTGTAATGTAGTATACTTTAGTTTTACATCAGTTAATTGTGGTGTATTGCAGTAATTTATACTCTTATGGCGGTGTAAAACTACAGCATTGGGTCGTTTGTTTATATTACCATAGTTGTTGTGTTACCATACCAGCTATAGAACCATCACAACAGATTAATTTGAATCCTTTACTATAGTATAGTTCAAAAACACGTACAGAATGTAGTATACTATAGTACCTACTCTATCAAGTGGCAATAGCTTACTCTGTGATCATAACAGCATTGTGTTTTTAAAACCTAATTTGTTGTCTTTTATATTTATTGTCACCATTGTCTTTTGATGAAATATGGTTATAATTAGTGTTGAGAATGTTATTACTTTTTATTATTATGGTATTATTATTACTTTTATTATTTTTTTACTTTATTTTTTATTCTATGTTTTTATTATTATAAGTTATTATTATTATTATTATTATTATTATTATTATTATTGTATGTTATTATTATATGTTTTTATAATAATAATAATAATTATTATTATTATTATTGTACGTTATTATTATTATTATTATTATTATATTTATTATTATTATTGTGTTTTTATAAGTATTATTATGTTTTTATTATTATTATTATTATAGTTATTATTAATATCATTATTATTATATGTTTTTATAATAATAATAATAATAATAATAATAATAATAATAATAATAATAATAACTATTATTATTATTATTATTATTATTAATATCATTATTGTTATATGTTTTTATAATAATTATTATTATCATTATTAATATTATAGTTATTATTATTATTAATATTATTATATGTTGTTATTATTCATTCATTCATTTTCTTTTCGGCTTAGTCCCTTTATTAATCAGGGATTGCCACAGTGGAATGAACCACCAACTTATCCAGCATATGTTTTTACACAGCGAGCGGATGCCCTTTCAGCTGCAACCTATCACTGGGAAACATCCATACACACTCATTCACACACACATACCCTACGGCCAATTTAGTTTATTTAATTCCCCTATGGCGCAAGTGTTTGGACTATGTGGGAAACCGGAGCACCCGGAGGAAACCCACGGCAACACAGGGAGAACATTCAAACTCTACACAGAAATCCCAACTGACCCAACCGAGGCTCGAACCAGTGACCTTTTTACTATGAGGCGAACGTGCAACACACAGTTATTATTATTAGTAGTAGTAGTTATATATCATATGTTGTTATTATTAATATTATTATTTCTATTGATATTATTATTTTATCATTACTATTATTATTATATAATGTTGTTATTATTGTTGTTTTCATTATTATTAGTTGTAGTATAATAATAATAATAATAATAATAAATAATAATAATAATAGTAATAAGATTAATAATAATAACAACAACGTTCAATAATTAAATTTAAAGCTGAAATATATTTTAAAAATATTGATTTAACAAAAAATACTGGAATTACAAAAAGTAGGACAATTATTAAGGATTAAATGAATTATGAATATAGAAACAGAAAAGATCTAGAATATAGAAATATAGAACATTCCACACTAATTACTAAATTATATTTCCTATGTGGATAAACCGATCAAAAATAAAGAAAAACAGAAAGAAAAGAATGCATATTTTTATTTATTTTATTTGTTAATTTGGCAGGAACGGTCTACATTTATCTCTGGACAGATGTTAAAATTGTCACCCTAAAGTGGACAAAGTTAAATAATCCCAAATAAATAATATATATAAACTAAATAAACAAAAGCACTAACATTATGTAAAAGAGATAGGACTTGTTAAAACAATTAAATATGTTAAGTATATGAATTATATTGAGGTCTCTTTGCAGAAACACTTCTGGTGGTTTTGTCTCTTGGTTAAAGATTCAGATCTCACTATTTATTTAAAGGAGTCTTCACTGTTGATTATACATGCAGCTCCATCAACAGTGTTTGAGTCAACATGTCTGTTACAAACAGAATAAACCCAATATATATCCTATAAAATTCAAAACACTTGACTGTTGGAAGTGCAACTAGAAGATTTAAAGATACATGCAAACATGCAGCTGCAATCATACAACAACTTCCCAACGGCATCTGTGCAAAGTTATGAGCTAATATTCAAACATCTGTCATTACAGTGTTAATCTGCGATGCAAAGTCAACCTAAAAGGATTCATTTGTTTGCATTCCCATTCACTTCAGTTCACTTAAATGCACTTAGTTCTGTAAATGTTTTTTACCCAAGTCACTGATGCCATTTTAATAAACACATGCTGGATATATTAGAATGACTGGGCTTGAATTATGCATAAATTATTTATATAACAATGTAATTACTGTCAAAGACCTCTCCTCAAATTGACTGGAAGATCTGATCAGCAAAATTCAGTATTTAATCAATTAAACTATATTCAACATTGTATCAATAATTTATATGTATATATATATACACACATACATATACACACACACACACACATAATATTTGACTGGATATTCTTCAAGACACTTCTATACAGCTTAAAGTGGCATTAAAACGCTGAACTAGGTTAATTAGGTTAACTAGGCAGGTTAGGGTAATTAGACAAGTCATTGTATAATGATGGTTTGTTCTGTAGACTATCGAAAAATAACCCTAAAGGGGCTAATTATTAAAAAATTAAAAACTGCTTTTATTCTAGCCGAAATAAAACAATTAAGACTTTCTCCAGAATAAAAAATATTATCAGACATACTGTGAAAATTTCCTTGCTCTGTTAAACATCATTTGGGAAATATTTAACAAAGAAACAAAAATCAAAGAGGGGCGAATAATTCTGACTTTAACTGTGTGTGTGTGTGTGTGTGTGTGTGTGTGTGTGTGTTATGTGTTTTTTTTTTTTTTTTTTTGCAAAAACCTCTAAATTCACCTATTGAAACAAGACCGTTTACTAGTTTACTAATTACTATTGAAAATTACTAAAAATGTAATTAGAAATTATTTTACCAAGCGTAAAACACTATACACAAACCGCCTAAAGTACAAAAGTCCATCACATACGCGAGGGTTCATTCCGCTGCGATAAACCAAGGAAAAGGCAGAAGGAAAATGAATGAATGAAATCTGTCAAGTGCATTAATCAATAACATTAAAAATCAATGACATTAATTAAATCTGAACAATATGTTGTCATTTCTAAGATTTGGGATTTGGATTTAATGTAAGTAGAGCAATGAAAACATTGTAAACTAAGCCTCTTAGACTCAAATAATGTAGTGTAAGACATTATAAAACCATGTGCATTGTCCATTAATATAAAAGCTGTTCATACATAAATATACATATTAAATATAAATATAAATTTATATTTATTATTATATATATAAAAAAAAAAATATATATATATATATATATATATATATATATATATATATATATATATATATATATATATATATATATATATAATTATAATTTTTTTTTATTAATTAATTTAATGAACGGGTGAATAAGTGAATGAACGACAGCCTCAAAAGTACATGCTGGACACTAAGTTTGTCAAAATGATAATAGACCGGGAAACATTTTACAAACAAATCAGAAAAAAAACACTTTTTAAATGACAACCAAAAAAAAAAAAAAAGACACACAATATAAACACCATGGTCACCAGATACACTCATATTTACATTGATACTGAAAGTATTTCTGCTTGATCAGATCTTGCCATACAAAGTTGTTTTAAAAGGTGCTGCACGTAAGTTTTTGACTCTTCTAAAGCATAAAAATACAACATGTTTGCAGATATTTAAGAAAGATGCTGAGTGAACATTCTTGTTTATCTGAAAAACAATGCTGTCAAGTCAACCAATCAGAAGTACAGAATAGTGCACTCACTGCACTCCAGCGAAATGGTGAGGTTTATAAACTAATTCATACATATTAAACCTCTTTAACATGATTAAATGTAGATGCTGCTGCTTTCAGTAGTATGGCAATAAATGTCATGTAAAATGGCTTTTAAAGCTATTGAAATCCACAAACAGCCAGGACGCAGGTTAAATGTTTTGCCATTTCATGATTTGTTTACTGTTTTAACCCCTATTCTTTTTTTGTTTGAAACTAAAGTTTACATGATTGTATGCTCTTCTTGGTTCTTCTGTAGCTTTTAGCTTAGCTATATTATAAATGAGCCCGCTATCTCAATATACCTTCACATTTAATTAAATAAAATGTAAAAAGAAATACAAGCAATGGCATTTCATTACATTTATTAAACACATATGGGCGAAATGGTGGTGCAGTGGGTAGCGCTCTCACCTCACAGCAAGAAGGTCGTTGGTTCGAGCCTCGGCTGGGTCAGTTGTCATTTCTGTGTGGAGTTTGCATGTTCTCCCCGCATTCGTGTGGGTTCCCTTCGGGTGTCCAGCCTGATCTCACGAGAAAGCATAAGTATTTTACGTTTTGCCAGTTCAGTGGCTAATTCGTACGAATTGGTACGAGTTTAGTCATACGAAATTGTACGATTTTAAAAAGGGGTCGTGGCACCCAACCCCACCCCTAAACCCAACTGTCATCGGGGGATGAGCAAACTGTACTAAATTGTACGAATTAGATTGTACGAAATCATACGAATTAGCCACTAAGTCCAAAAGTTACGAATTGCCGTGAGATTGTGTTGGGTACAAGACATGTGGTACAGGTGAATTGGGTAAGCTATATTGTCCATAGTGTATGTGTGTGAATGTGAGTGTATGGGTGTTTCCCAGTGATGGGTTGCCGCAGAAATGGAATCCGCAGCGTAAAACATATGCTGGATAAATTGGCGGTTCATTCAGCTGTGGTGACCCCTGATTAATAAAGAGACTAAGCCGAAGGAAAATAAATCAATCAATATTAATAATAATAAATAGAGAATGAATGAATGAATGAATGAATGAATGAATAAATGAACGAACGAACGAACGAACGAACGAACGAACGAACGAACGAACGAACGGACACATAGGGTAGATTTGCATAAAGTATCGGTATTGCCAATACCAGCCAGAATTTTGCTCCGTATAAGATCAGAAAGTCAATCAGTGGTATCGAACATCACTATAAAACAGATAGTAGTAAAGGATACGTTTCACTTATGCCGAGTTCAGACTGCATGATTTTAAAAGTAGTCGTGTCACAGATGTCTTCACACTGCTTGACTATCTGGGCTAGCGTTTCGTCGCTGGATGGATGGATCGGCGACAGGGACATTCACATTGCATGACTTTACTATAGGAAGAATCGCCGACAAGTTCGTCTAAACTACGTCTCACAGCCAAAAACACGTCGTATATCTTTTGTTATTAACTACATAATGAGAAAGAAGCCTTTAATGGGGTTGAACATGTACATGTTTGCTCACCTGGGTTTAAAGGGAATGAGCCATTTCTCCTCAACGTTGATAATAAACCAATTTCTTTCTGTATGAAACGTCAAACAGACACGGTTGCTCCTGAGTCCTGTCAAACCTCCACTAGTTTTCCCTCCATTTCGTGGGTCCAAATAAACTGAAAATGAGCACTTTTAACTTCTCCCCCAGCCTCCCGCTGGCCTGCAGCAGGTATACACACACACACACACAAGTGAAAGCTGCTCTCTCATTGGCTGTAGGCGATGGCTGATGTTATTTTCAGTCAAAACTCAATTCACACGGCATGATTTGAATCGCCGACAGCTCCAGATATTCAGCACGCCAAATATCTCGCAGGCATCGGCGACTCATCGGCGATTCTCTCAGATCGCGTCTTTGATCGTTCATATTGTCTAATTGTCACTCACGTGCATGAGCAGCGATTTGCCTGTGATTTCAGGCATTTGTCGCCGATTTCTCAAAACCTGTCGGCGAGCCAAAATCGGGGCTAAAATCACACAGTCTGAACTAGGCATAAAGGACATGTTTGAGGCCATATTTTTACTTTTACACAAGTAATAAAGTCTAGTCAGTACTTTAATTTTAACCAGAGTCATTTTACCAGAAGCATCTGTACCTGAGTAAAGCATATGTGTCCTTTTCTAGTATCTGTCAAGCTTCTGTGAAACTGCTAACCAATATCTGTACTGAAGTTTTCACAGAATAAGTATATATATTTATTTTTTTTTTAGACTTTTATGTTTTTCAGTAAGCCAGCATGTACACATTTTGACACCAAGTGTTAAAAAAC